>NC_068360.1:38357931-38360431 GCF_020536995.1 Dreissena polymorpha
CCACTGGTATTTGTCACTGAGTTTTAATATATCCCATGTGACAGGATGAGTAACCCAGAGCATTTTTTGGCGATTTGTCCACTGTTATTTGTCACTTAGTTTTAATATCTCCCATGAGAGAGGATGTGTAACTCAGAGCATTTTTTTAGATCAGCCCCATAAGGCCATAGAATTTTAGTTATTGTTCCATGTAATTGAACACACTTATTGGTTTGAATTAAGCAAACGTACGTGTTGTATAACAGCCTGTTTGTAATCACTTGGAATGGGTAATAACTATTTAATTAACCGATTTATGCCTAGTGGACTCTCCCATCCTTCTAAATTGGATCAATTTATTTCCAAAATTAGGGATGTCTAGTATATTTATTTCTATATTTAGAATATTTCTTACAAAAAAACCTTTAAGCAAACAGCGCATACCCAGATGAGACGCCACATCATGCGACGTCTCATCTGGGTCTACGCTGTTTGCCAAGGCTTTTTTTCTAGACGCTAGGCATAAATGGGTTAAAATTGTTCATATTTTTTTCCAAAAGAGATCGATCTGCTGCTTTATGACTAATCGGTCTAAATTTTTATTTAAATTTTGTTTTGCATTTTCATTCATTAAAATACATGATAGTTGTATTAACAATTGAAAGCACATTTTGTTTACCACAAATAAATGAGTAAAAATATGCATTATGTTCAGAGAAACCACAAAACAAAAATGCTTCATTCATAATGGCAAAATAATTTATGAGAAAACAAGTTGATTAAATGAATGTACTTTTACACATAACTGATCCCTATATTAATAGAAATAAAGTCTCAACTGTCATATGTTTTGTAAATAATTGCAGCTCTTTATTACACTGGTACCTCATTAGTGCCATTAAAAGTATACTGTTACAGCAGGGTTTTTTTTTACCTTATATAACAGACGCCGAATATCGGCGTCTTCCCCAAGCAGTCTAGGCTACTATTTTCCCCTTTCCGGACCGAAAAATTCCCCAAGCGGAAGCTTTTCCCCTCCATAAAACAGTTCAAAACGATTGAATTTTACAACAAATTCGCTCGAAATCGTACAAAACACCGTTTGGTACCCGTCCAATTATGGTTCCCAACCTGTTCACGCCGTTCTGTACTGTATAAATGATACGACAATGATTACCTCCCTTGGCCGATTTACGATAACTGTCAACTCGCTTACGTTAAATGTCACCAAAAAAGGCAAAATGTCGCATAACTGGCGAAATTACCGGAAAAAGCCCCCACAAATTGCAAATAACGCGGTTATCGATGCGTATAAGCAGCTTTCAAGAACTTTCAGGGCCAGACCAACTGACAGAGGAGGACATGGATGCGTTAGTGGAGATGTTTAAAGGACTGAAAAACAGGGAAATGCCTCTGTGAAATTGTGTAATAACATGTTAATTAACCACAAATATTGATGTATGAAGAAAATAACAGTATTTTTTGTGTTTTTTTAACCAAATTAACAGTTAAAGTAAGACCCTTAAAATTGTTCCCCTATTAAGGAAAAAACGCGCGCGATTTTCCCACAAAAGTGGAAAATCACGCATGAAATTTCCCCAAAAGTGGAAAATCACGCGTGAAATTTCCCCAACCTAAGGGCTAAAGGCCCCTTCCCCTACAACCCAAAAAAACCCTGAATAACAATTTTTGCACACTCCATTTTGGTGATTATAGCATAATGACAACCGCTGTGTGATCCGTTCAAGAAAATGTTCAGAGTCAAGAAAAATCAGAATGAAGTCTTGCATAACATATAACTTAGTTTCTTTTATCTCATAACATAGGTATTCCATAATTTCCTTTATTTCAAATGTACTATAGATTATATCACCCAGTGAATACAATGTACTTTAAGTGGTAGCCGATGATCGTTCACATATAAAAGGCAGTAATTTTTTCTCCCATAACATAAACAAAACAACTCAATAAATGTATTTATATTAGTTATTCGATGCATTCGGGATATGATCGAAGTATGCGTTTGATCATTTTTAGCTGAAAACGGTTAAAATATCACCTGTAGCAATACCCCACACCACATACCATTTATAAGAATTGGAGAAAACGTACAATATAAAAAAATTAGAACAAGGTAAAAATGTGTTCTTGTAATTTTCAGTTCTCGAAGAAAAACTATTCTTACTAGATGAATAATATGTTTTTGTGTTCGTAATATATTTCCATCATATAACAAATATGGAGAGTACCCTAAGCTGATTTTAAAAACAATCTCTTAATTATTGGTGTATTAACCTCAAGTTCCCAAACAGTACAGTACTCTTAGATTGTACCAAGTGCGAGTCAAATATCTTTGCAGCTTTTACTGCATTCATGAAATGTCAAAGAAACATTTCAAGCGCAGTGTGCATTCTGTATTACCGATTCATTATCACAAGCTAGTTAAATCTACGCATTAAGTGGACATAAGTATAAATAATTAAAACAATAGTATTCATCAAAATAGGCGGTATATTTTACA
>NC_068360.1:38362931-38382931 GCF_020536995.1 Dreissena polymorpha
GAATGAAAGTATTCATCTTGATTAAACAGCATGCCGATCCCTTTGTGCTGTCAAGAACACTAAGCGCTAAATTTAAACAACAGCCATCTAAATTGTCATTTATATTATACTAAACGTTAATCCTCTGTTTATGCAAACATGTATTGTGAATGATCTTACATTGTGTTTCTTCCAGAGATGAACGAGAAAATCGGTTAATTGTATTTGTTTAAACAACTATTTTCAATTGGCCATGTTCATTTGCGGGTAAGTTTGCAAATTAAAGACACAATAATTGAGGTTCAGTTCATCATAGCAATTTCCAAACAAATTTTATTTGAAATAATCGCTTTTTAGAACGTTTTACCATTCATCTATGTATTTCTTATATTTATTTTTCTAAAATACACATAGAATAATATAATTTCTTATTTACAAGTTAGGTCTATTTCAAACCAAGATTAAGGTCCCGACTAGACCGTATAATGATTTTTACTTTCGAAGTCGCATTTTTCACTTGAAGTCAAAGCTGTTGAGGTGTTGTGGTTTTGGAATGATCGCGCTCGGTATTGTTTACGCTTTCTATTGTGTTCGAGCACTTCAAATCAATTATAATCATGCATAGATCCCTAATCGACGAAAACTGTTTAAACGATGCTGGATATTTTGAATGGTTTTCTGTAAGATGTTCAACTATATGAATCAGTTACTTGATTTTCTTATACATTTGTCGGAAGTGAAAACAAAACTAAGTTATTGCGGAGTATACTGATGTTTACAATCTCCGTTATAGTACTTACGAAACTTAATACAACATCATATCGAATTATGGTATTAAATAATAGCATGTTCATTGTGTTAAGCAATGTTTTAGTTCAAAAGGTACATCGCTATTATGAACAATTTGATCAAAGTCCCAACTACTTCAAATATAGGTTTTCAACTTTATTTAAAAATTGAATAGCATTTTTCTGCATTTCATCAGTTTATGAACTGTCGAGAAAATTACGCCTAATTTTCAGAAACGCCGACGCATACATTAGGTGTATTTTTCCCGACAGTTCATACACCGATGAAATGCAGAAAAAGCTATTTAAGTCGTATAATCACAACACAAAATGATCTTAAAGCTGAAACTATATCGTGGTAAGGGTCATACAAGTCCTTTTTAATATTGCGTATGTGTCTATTTTTAGTTTCGGTTTCATCTCCGTCAAATGGGTGTATCGTTGAAGTTCGCGCAAAAAATACAACGTCATTTTGCTATTGACCAACAAAAAAAACAACGCCACTAAGTTTCGCGCAAAACATTACGTCATTTTGGCAACTTGTTTATGACCAAAAAGAGGCGCCATGAATATTCATGTTTAAATTTGCATGCAAATTGGGTTCATCGGAAAATGAAAAACAGGTTACGTGAACAAATTTTCAACTCAGAATGCAGCATTCATATGAAAGTGACAGATGTTGAAATTATTATAACTTTAAAGTAAATACAATAATCACCCGATAATTACTCCGGTGTTTTATCTTACTATTGTTTTGTACGCACACCTCTAGTTCTTAACTATTATCATACTATAGTGTTTTTAATGCAAAAATGATGAACGATTGTGTCAAGACTATAAGTTTATTTCGTTTTCGAATAGTAAAAACAAAGCTCTCAGTGATCTTTACCGGATGATGGTAAAAGGTTATGGGTATCAATTTAAAACGGCATTTAACCACTGTAAACAAATTTCAGTGCAATACATATACACTAAAATATAAACCATAAGTACAAAACGATATATGTAGTTATTAATGATACAATAGTTTATAATGTACATATACGTGCATGTTAATTTTTGTAAAATCAATTTTTGATTAGTATTTATTTATAAAGAAAATATTGACATTCACATGTCATGCATTTAGTCGAATTCTTTATCAACAGGTGAGTCTGACGTGCGTGTTATACACAATCACAAAGTTATGATACTAATAAGAATTATATCCTCCGAACGCAGTTGTGGTTTCAATTTGTTTATAAAGAGATAAATTTGTAACTGCTTGATTAAATATTAAACTTCTTTACCTTCACAAATCTGATATACCAATCTTTAGGAATTGAATTTATCAACGGTAATGATAAAGAGGATACAAATTAAACAAAACGCAAAGTACTGTCTGTCTTAAATCGTCAACTTTCTTGTTGTCCCCCATATTAAGCGGAACGTTGTGGGTTTTATAGTTTCCGTCTTTATGATATTCGTCTTTCTCTCCGTTTCTGTCCATTTGTCACAAACGTGTCAGGTTTATATCTGAGAGAAACTATTTACGATTTCAACATGAAACGTCATCGGATTATAAATATTAACGAGGAAAAGTGCCATGAAACAGAGCCAAAGCCTTTAACTGTCTGAAATAAGAGATATTTCCTTTTGTTGTGTGTGAATGATGTAACGTTTAAGGGATGCAATACAACATTTCAATATTACATTTACGGGTGCATACATATCAATGGGATAATGTGCCATGTACAAAAACATAATCATACACTTTATGAAATAACACTAATTGTTATTAGTTGTTTAAGTATGATGCAACTTTCCAGGATTATACCTCACATTATATACACTATTTTCACATTAAACTCCACGGGTCTATACATATTTATACGGGAGGATTTATTGTATCAATTAATAAACACAATTTATTTAGCGGGGATATCAATTCAACAAATTCGGCTTTTTTGTTGATGTATATTTGTTGCCCATTGTATGGCAAGTCTAATTCTTATTATATCGATTTAAGTTATAGTTTTGCTTGCAAGAAGAGTTTGGGTTATTTGAGTGCAATGTTTCAGACATTTAAATGACCATTACCTTATAATTTAAAATAATTTATATACAATTTGAATATTGCAAATAAGTCATTTTTGTTTATTCCGTTAAATAATACTTTGATCAGCTTATGTTCAGCCACTAAAGTCTTTATTTAGCTATGGCCACTTCAAAGATACCTTCTTATTTTGTATTTGTCAAAATATGTCATACACACTACATTTGTACGTGAAAACTAGGAATATGGCCAATATAAACGTAAACTTAAACGATTTAGTATAAAATCAATAAGATCAAGCAACTCATGAAAAAAGTAATCAGGGACACTTGCACAATGGCCGCCAAGTTGCGGTCACAGGTGAGCGGCTCGTCAGTGAAGAAGTATTGGGCGTTGTTGACAATACCGTCGTAGTATTCCTTCCCGCATTTTAGGACCAATGCGTCAGAGAGACAGGCTAGGCGCTAATCAACGGCACGTGTAAACATACGAGGCATTTAAATGAATATATTTCGATTACGTTACACCATATTGCATCATGATTTTTAAACATCAGTAAACATGTATTGTTGGACAAAATTGCATTAATTATCAACCATTCTTGCTATTAAACCGTCTTTATTTTAATAACAAAGACAATTTAAAACGTATCTATCTAATTGTGTGTATTTACATATTTATAAATTTAATTTGTTTTATAGTTGTTGTTTCTTATCATCAGTTCAGAACATCGGTAAAACACCCAAGGTAAACTGTCTGTGGAATCCAATAAGTTGTAATTTAAACAAAAACAAAATTTAAATCATACATTACAAATATCTCAAGTACTTACACGCAAGACATCTTCTCCGAAAAGGTTGTAAATTGTTTATTCATAATTTTAATGCAGTCTACGTAACTATGTTCTTGAAGTTACAAATATCTCAAGTACTTACACGCAAGACATCTTCTCCAAAGCGGCTGTAAATTGTTTATTCACCACTTTAATGCAGTCTACGTAACTCTGTTCTTGAAGTTTGTCATGTACGCATCGAGATGTGCCGAAATCTAAATGCGAAACACCATATAGTTAATGAGATTTAGGAGACCTTTTGGGCTTTATATAAGCAGTTCTGACGAATAAAAGAATTATGCATGATGCACAGATATTTTTTATGATTTCTGTCAAAAGAGCGAACCCGATATCTTTCACGAATTGAGCGACCCGATGAACTTGTAACGTATCCCTTAGTATGTTTCTAAAGTAGTATCACATTTAACTAGTGCAACAAACAAAATAAGTAATACGTCAACTACATGTATTTCGTATATCAATTAATTGCTTATACTGTTTTCAGATATTTGACAGTCATATCGTTGGGCAACTGTGGACAGCGTTCCTTTGTAAGCATCCGTAGGGTCTCAAAAGACGGGAAATGCGGCTGCATTCTCTCCTGAGCTAAAGCAGAAATATTGCGAACTTGTTCCGCAACCGATGGGCATTCAGTCTCAACGTCAGGTGTAACGCAAGCGAACATCTCCGATAAAACACTGAAATAAGAAAGGGGTATAACAATGCTGAACTTATAACGGTTATTTTTGTTTTTAAAAATGACATACAATTTTGTCATAAAAATTCAAAAATCAAAATGAGTATAACTCAAATTTAAGCAGCAAAAAATCATCAAAAAATAATACAGATATCGCTGCCTTGTAGCGGCAAAGGCAAATCGTATCTTTGGTACTTTAAACGAGCTTAAAATGGCATCTATACCTTACTTGCAAGCCAGTTTTGTCCAAAAATTAAAAAAAGTGTTAACAATTGAATCTCATATCACCAAGATTCAAATTTAATTGAAAATAAACCTGATATTTTGCAATTGAATTGTATTTAACTAATAAAAAGTCGGGTGTAATCGGGAGTTACAGAACTGTTACTTTCTATGACAAGAAACAATGAAACAAAAACAAGTGTCCACTATATTGCGTCTTTAATAAACACGCTTAATAAATCTAGCAGCATATATTTAAATAGTCGGTTAATTAGAATGCACCTCGTTATGTCCCTTGTATATAGCCACATTTACATAACTGTTTTGCATATATTTTCGGAATACTAATAAAACTGTTATTGTGTTTTTATTGTGATAACTATTTTAAATTAACTATATTGTTTTCAGTCAACAAACCAAACATAATTGTATGCATCACAAAATAATTAATTTCCTACCCACAAATTGGTTGCATCAATTTCTGGACATATATGAATATATGTCACATGATTTTATTACCAACTGTCATTATCGATGTTAAAGGAACATATCTTATGTTATAAATCAGTAAAATATTTGTGTCACATGATTTTATTACCAACTGTCATTATCGATGTTAAAGGAACATATCTTATGTTATAAATCAGTAAAATATTTATGTCGTATCTAATGTTATAAATCAGTAAAATATTTGTGTCACATGATTGTATTACCAATTGTCATTATCGATGTTAAAGGAACATATCTTAGGTTATAAATCAGTAAAATATTTGTTAACTTCTTCCATTGCATAGTTTTCATAATTATTATCTTATTCTCATAATTATTATCATCCATGTCTTTACACGTGTATATTATACATTTGGCTAAAAAGCAATTTTATGCTTAAAAGCTAATAAATGTTGTTGTTGTTGTTGAATAGTGTTTCCGGCTCCTCCGGTTCTTCGAGCCAATCTGGAAAATCTCTGTTAGAACCACTTTCAGTGAGGCAATTTGCAGCGACCTGGCATTTCGTATCTGAATAAATAATCAACTGTTTTCAAAATAAATACATGCAAATGTATGCACACTCAGAGGAAGGCGCTGTTTCTACATCTCGAGTTGTTCTTTGATCTGAATTATTCACAAGGTGACGCTTTCTACTTATACTTACAAGAACGACTTTAAATAAGATTTGTTTAGTTATCAATATTGTGTTAGTAAAATTAAATTGTATGGATTGATACTCTCTTTATAAAATTATAATTGGCATGATATGTTGTGAATATTTGTTGCCAACTGTTTGTTATAAATTTGATTCGATAAGCCTTTTATTCTCATTAAGCGCCTTGTTTAGAAAATTTGGATTGTGTAATATTATGTATTGTAAATCACGTAGTTGTTGTTAATTGCCTTCGAAAATACCATTTCAGGGTTTCAAGAATTTCCTGCTGATAATATTTTTGATATTTTAACAATACATTATATCATATTTGTTGAGGAAGGCGAAAATAATATAATAAGAGGAAACAATGAAATGTATCTTAGGATTGCTTGGAATTAATAGTCAATCAAATGGTTTGCATGCATAGTGGTGATGTTTCATTATTCCCATGTGGTATTGCTTATGAATTATTGTCATGAATAAATAATAGTTATATAACGTTATTTTTTAATTAGTGACTAACGTTGTTTAACATTATTGTTGCATTAATAAGTATCTTTATCTATTCACATACTTGGTGATGGGTGTTTTTTTAATATTTTAAAACGAAGGTAAGGGAAAGTAAATGATTGTACACTATTATACGTTATTTGTAAATATGTATGTGCAAAATATCAGTAACTTTAAATGTACATTTTATAATAATTTAAGTAATTAAATAGTTACCCGATGGGTTCTGTGCGCAATTTTATAACATCTTGAAATTTAAGTGTGAATGAAGGTTAGTCTTTGTAATTAAGATATATTCTGATATTCCGAATATTTCAGAGCAGTTTTAATAATCACTTGGTAAAATCGTAAACGTAAACGAATACTTTATTATAGACTCATTGAAAATCGAAACGATACATTTATCTTAAGCATAACGCTAGCACATCAGCACAATACAACCTTCCTATCCGGGCCATATACATATATGGGCCGTTCTCTGTGAATAAGGGGTTAAATGCATGTGCATAAATTGTCGACATAGAAGACCGCACTGGCTAATCAGGGACGACACTTTCCGCTTTTATGGTTTTGTTTGTTACAAGGAAGCCTCTTCTACACGAAATTCAGTTAAGGCGGAAATTGTCGTCCCTTATTAGCCTGTGTTGACTGCACAGGCTTATCTGGGACAGCACTTTACGCATATGCATTAAACCCAGTTTTCCCAGAATGCTACTTATATAGATTATATTGTATATTTTTGTGTTTATCGTTATAGTAGTTTTCTTCATGACAGACATACGTGTCCTCTCTGTGCATTGTAATGTTGGAGTCCATCGAGATGATACGTTCTTTCAACGCTTCAACATATTAAATCTGATGATAGTTAGTGTCGAATAAATAATATTTATCTCTGTCAATCTTCATGCTTTATCACAACAAAATTATATAGCGTTATTAAAATAATTTCCATTTACCCATGGTGTTTAGGGTTTTAATATTGTACACTCATTGGATTTACTCTATTCAGGGAGTTGGATCAAAATTCTTATGCAAACTAATGAAGACACGTCTCAGATGAACGAAATGTATGCGTTGATTATAATTACATGGTATGTTGCATTGACCCCACGATGTACTTACTGAACAAACCACCGAGTCCAGGTGGCATTTTACATATGGCTTTAATTTGCTCTCGTGGTGGTATTGAACCTAGACCCTGACTTTCAATCATCTCAGGACATCGGGCTATGAAGTCATACACGCAACTAATGGCTGCCTGTCCCTCTGCGCTTCAATACCAAATAATATGCTCAATACACGTGGATAAACAGCATTATGATAACATTGTCATAATATCAATTAAACAGTTATTTTAATAGGCGCACGTATTGAATAAACACAATGTTACATTCATACGCTCTAACACCGGCGTATAAAGATATGTTTGTTCTTATGCAATAAAAGTTATAAACGTATATTTTGATATGCTATCTGTTGTTGTTTGGTAACTCTGTTTGTCTGTAGTGCATAAGCTTGAAATAAATTATTCAATTAAATTAACATGCACGTATATTTCATTCGGCGTAAATGCAAATACAGAACAATACTAGTACGTGTATTTTATGTGTATTACAAGTGACGTTATTTTATAAAGTTATACGGAAATGAGTTGATTTAGATGAACAGGTTGAGTAAATCCCAAAACAGGATTTTAGTGCAAGATCGGTTAAACTGCACACAAAGAATTTATGTGATTTTTGAATTGCAGAATACTCGTTCAATGCAAACGTGGAAATGTGTTGTCTTAGCATACTAACGGCACATGCTTTACACGTTTATATAGGATCTGGCACGAGTTGTCATATCATATCATATTTAATTAAACGAGTTCAGGATATTTTTTAGTAAGCGAGCCTTTGGCGAGCTTACTTACGAATTTCCTGGACGAGTTTAATACAATATGGTATGAAATGACAACGAGTGTCAGATCTTTTTATCACATGCTTTTAATGAGCAAATTAAATAAATATTTACGCAAACATAATGATTTATCCCGAATGTTATTTACATTTCGTGACGTCATTTGACGTTGCAATGTCATTTCAGCAAAAAAAACAAAATGCGATTGGTGAATCGAACGAAAACTAAGCCAATGAAAACGCTTAAAAAGTATATTACACATGCGTAAGAGAAAAATAGTTGTAATGGTAATATTACGTGGGAAACAGGGCATGCGATAAAAAGCACTTTAATTATTGTATAGATGCATACTCTGAGTGTCAATTAAACTTATGCTTTAGTAGACTACTTGTTTGGCCTTTCATTTGCTATTGAAGGTCAGTTGCAGTAAAGACTTCAGGACGACTAAAGTCGTAAAAATCGTTGCAGACAGTTTAACTCGTCATACATAAGACTATTAACATCCTCATTTATTTGTCCTTTCAGTTCAATGCATACATGCAATTAATTTTAAATCTTGGAAGCATGTACGCCGCGTGTGGGTTTTCAAATCATTATGGTAAAAAACAATACTCGACGAAAATAAACATACAGTATTAATGTTTTCAATAAAAACACTTTGGTGATTAGAGCGAGAGCCATTCAATGTTCAACTTTTGTTGAAGAGTAGTTGTTTATTAATTTAAATTAAATTATCAGCGGCGCTTAATATCGCATCTTGCTTGATATAGGGGTACACATTTTGTAAAGTTTAAATTGGCAGCCATTTTTGTTTTCGGACATTTGATTTTGCGAAACAATAATATATTTTTGCAATTGTTATTAACAATTAACGACTTACATTGTAATAGTCGCCGAAAAGATTGTTTGTGAATATTGTAGGATAAATGGAATAATGAGTTATTGTGAGTGCACTTACACTTGTGTGTATCCGACTAGTCTTAGAAATGCCTACATGGCTAGGCATGTCTCGCCGTGTAAAACTTTCTTTAATTTCTTTGATGAATTCAAGTAAAACTATACACTTACATAATAGTATCTATATACGCGTAAATTATGATGCGTGTTTGCTACATTAGCCGGAGCAGATGCTCTTGATGTCGGAGGTAGGTCTGCGTAATTTTGTTATTTGTATTTTTTTGTTTTGTGTTTGTTACGATAGCATCCGTGTGTGGAAAGTTATTGTTTGAGATTGTAGACTTATACTCACTATTAAAACCACTTGTTTTAGAGAATGGAGACAAAAACAAGAAAAGTACAATATTGAGAGACATGTTTTTTTATCGTTGTTTGTCTTCACATTTTAAGCATCCGTACCCGCTGACCTGATAATAAAAATGTTTTGCGTGGTATAAATTTAAAACAGAAATACCATGCATGCATGAACATGTAGTTTTTTGTCAAAAACTATATTTTGTCACGTAAACAACATTAACAATTATAGCTTTATATGGATTAAAAACAATGCTATTCACTTGTGCCAAGAATGCAAGTGCATATGTGCATATAATATTGCTAGCATCGGTTTATGAGGCGCGTTATGTGCTTTATATTTCGCATAATTTACAGCGTAATCATGTGTAAACCAATACCTGCATAGCATGCCGACAATGTTGAAAATGCCTACGCCGTTCTGGGCGGACTGATGTAAATACGTCGCGTACCCCCTCATGCAGTCATTGGCCTGCGGGTCTTTCTGCAAGTCCTCAACGCAGCCACAGCGGGCCACGCCGTTCAAGGAGAAGCCTGAAAACGACTTCGTGATAAAACATGCTGAATGATAAAACCAGCCAGAGGACAAACTTATTATCTCTTTTTAATTGCAAGAAACTAATTACTAAATATCGTGACAGAGAACTAAAGCACTGGACCATACACATGACAATAAATAAGCCTGCTAAATTAACTGCTGCTGAGGTTATAACAAGATAAAGCTAATCAAGTGCACTTGGTTAATCTGTTACATTAAGGCCTACAGGCAATTTTACAAATGTATTGCGAGGAACGATTCGAGCGTACATACAACTCAAAGCGTGTAATCAGAAATTCATTCGTACAGGTACAGTATGTTGGAAGGGGTATTTACTATTTTTATAAGTTTAAGTTATAAAACTATATGAATTACACATATTTCTTGAAGATCATGCATTGTGTTATTCGGCACAAAACAGCATATTTTACTGAATGTGGTGAATATTTCTTTTTTTTGTCGACTGTATATTTTTCAACACATTGGAGAAACTTATTTATTTTCGAATAAGAAACAAGTCATTTTAATAGTTTAGTTAGTTTAATATTTTTTAATATTCCGTTAACAAACTTAATACAATAACTTCACTGTTCTTCATTGTTTCTTAACTGGACCCAATCCGTACTCAGTAAGTTCTTTATATAGTAACACCGACGGCTCTGGCGGCTCCGACGGCTTAAGCGGCTCTGGTGGCTCCGAAGGCCTTACCGGCGGGAATATTGTACACATACATATACACACATATATATATATATATATATATATATATATATATATATATATATATATATATAGCGGAGTTTACTCGCGTACTTCGCGACACTGAAAATTGAATTCGAATTACTGAGACACAAAGATAGTCAACTTAAGTTCGACTCTGATTCTTAATTGATATTCAAATATATACGAATAGTGATATAAATACACCAGCAGTTTAGCTTTGGATCACATATCCGACCTAAACAGTACGATTTACTTAATACTGTTACTAATTCAGATTTGAGCAGCGTAGTACGAACTACAAACGTTGTTGGAATGTAGTATTTATCCTCACTTACAATGTGTTCTTGTGAGTATATGTTTACAGCAAATGACCAACGGGAACATAAATCTAAATTATAACGCCATCTCCTTATTGCTATGATATTTAATACTTAACAATATTCTAGTTATTAAATAAAGGGTTTAAACAATAAAAATACAACCTGTTTCAAAAGTAAATACAAACGCAAAAAACGCGTTTGAAATGTCATTATATTATTTATCATTTATTTCAGATAAACATGTTCATGAAAACAATATGTTGCCAAAATCAGCAACAGTTGAAACAAACTCGTTGACACTACTTTATGCAAAGACATGATGCTTCAAACGTCATATGCAATATAATAATTAATACATAAACATACGGTGTATTTGTGCATGTTTTGCACGAATTTTGTGATGCCATAACAACTTAAAACCCAGCCGACCCACCCAAACAATCACCCACCTGGTTGTCAACAGGACGTAAACGTCTGCAGTGATGTTTCCGATGTAATATATTATTTTTGTTTGTGTCACTTGTTTGTGTTTTCATGTTCGTTTTGTTTTTATTTATTTACTACATAAGATAAAATGTGTACGATGTTTTGGTATGTAAAGCGATACACTGAAAGATGGGAGAAATGGGGAATAATCGAACTAGACTTAAACTGGATTACCTTGAGGAGTAATCCATTTGAACAGTTGTAGGTGTGTGTAAAGTAAACATGCTGTTATTTTTAATAAATCGTTGAAAATAATTTATATAGGTGTTTTAAGATATGCTATTGCAAGCTGCCTTTAGTTGGCCTCATACGTACACCTACACTTAGAAGGAACATACAAGGGTTAAGAAAAGAAATGTCAGTAAGATTGCGTATCCCAACTGCATTTGTCCTTATTTGTCTATGTTATACTTCCTGATGGATTTCTAGGGTGACTAGAAAGAATACGCTCCCCACTTCATACTGGAAAATGGACATTACAAAAAAGTTGCAAGAATTGCAGACATATTTAGATTATATATTTACTGTGTACACTGGAGAAATATATTGCAACATCATGTATTATTTTATAGCGTAGTTACAATCACAACATTTATTGTGTATACTTCAGATTAAATATATATGCCTGCTGATTTTATAAACCAACATATGCTCTTCTGATAGTATGAACTTCAATAACTTTGCCTGTTTATTGTGTTGTACTGTGACGGCAAAAGCAATCCTTTGACCTCTTTATATATACTTATACATAACCATCGGAATTGAATCATTATAAATATTATTTATTGACGTTTATTGTAAACAACATTTGCTCTCATATAAAACAGCCAAAGTGTTATTATTCAACATGTGTATTTATAGGTGTTTCTTAGCAAGCAAATTCGCTGTTTTTATGCACTCGTCCAACGGCCATCGTAAATTGAAGTATATAAAGGAGGAAACATTCTGTGTAAAAATGTTCATCTTTGAAAGCAGAACAATTCGGATTTATTTTCTTGGGATCCTGCCAGTGTGTCTCTTGCTGGTTAGAATATAGTTAGACTTGGGAGCGTCGTATTGAAATGCATAATAAATGTCATTGAACAGTTCTTCAAGTTGCGTGCGTTTTTTGTTCATAAAATTACTGGTGCTGCAAACAGGCACACATAAGTCGCTTATTTAGAGGAGTAACTGGCCACTGATCATAAACAAAGAGTTTTATATACAGAAATGTTCGTCTGGGTCTATAGATTTTGGTATGAGGTTTCATTTGTTCGAAAAGTGCTGGAGGGCTTCAAAATCAAAGATTGCGTCCAAGATGGCCGCCAAAAGTGTCCTACTCACTGTATACATTACAACTTTTATTTTATGTGGGGCAAATTGCTATCCTCCTTCTTTATCAACATTACATAAAAGTGTGTGTATCTTAAATGCTGTATTTACCTATTACCATGTAATGGAATGCATTTTTGTTCATATTTTACTGAAATCAGCAAAAAATGCTCCAATTTTGGGGGCAAAGTCTAATATCTCCATGTATAACTATCAAGTATTTGATTAAAATGTACTTAAAATCAGGTAAAATTAATAAGTGTATTAATATCCTTTAAAACAATTGAAAAAGAAAACTTTATGGTCAAGAATACGATCCAGACATCATTAAATAATATTTTAATTGATGAAGTGATTTGTAACTGTACTTTCATTTGATAGATTGTGTTAATTCATAGCTTAAAACTTAAATTATGATTTTATACCAGTAATATGTAATCCATTTAAATGAAATTATATACCATTTTTATGAACTGAGTCAACTTTAAACTCTGAAAGCTATGACAACTATAATAATATAAAGAATTATTTGATTTAAGATACTAAACATTTGTTGAGTTACTCCCCTTTGATATAAATTTACCATAAACGTTAAAGTTAGCAAACACCAAAGTCAAACTTTTTTGTCATTCTCACAGTTTTCATTTCCATGTACATCTAATATGGTAAGTATTTAACATGTTTATTCGTTGTTCGTTTCATAACTACATGCTATGTTTATAGATTTTAATTGATAAAACATTTTCTCAAACATCATCACAAGGAAATTTGTCTACAATGTCATTGATGTTATTCATCACATATGTTTACTAAAATCCGTTTGAATACATGCAAAAGTAGTGTGCGTGAAAATTTGAAAACCTAACATGAAACCTACACTGTCTTTTGTATTTAATAAGAGGTGCTAATATTTGTTTTTCCAAAACTTGAGTAGTACTCGGATAGGTACTAGTAAGCGGACATTGTTTTCACTCATTTTATTATCTTGTAAATTAACTTATTTGATTTTTTTATATTTTTTCTGTTGATGAATTATTGTGTATGCCTAATATATGTTGATTTCTGCCTTTTCTAAACTATTGTTTGGAATATATTAATAGGTTCGACAAAAGAACTTCATCAGCCAAGGGAATGCCACAGTCTTCGGGGAAGAAAACATGGCTACATCTGGAGAGAGCTTAAAGATCTACTATGACTGCAAAGTAAGGAGTATGTATTGTTAATTGTAATTCTGTTGATCCATTATTACAGTCATTTATTAAAGAGGTTTGTGTATACTAACTAGTAAGATATAAATGTACTTACAATTAGAACACAGGCAAGTTATAATTATTATTAAATCAAAGATGATTTTTGTTTGCTTCAAAAATATGAAGCAGAGGAGTGTACTGAAGACATATATAACAACCATGTGGTGATCCTGGTCTGGTATGACAATGATAATGATATTCATAAATATCATAGTTTGATTTCTCTCAAACATGATCATTGAGAGTAGAACATTCATGTCATTTCAAATTCTCTATTTTTCTGCAAAGGATTTCATATGTATTTCTGTTGTTCAGGCCCAGATGGTCCTATGATGACTTCACAATGGATGAAAAGGAAAACACAAGAACACCTTTTTAAGACGAGGTCCACTTTTGAGAACTTTGACTCAGACTGGAAATCATAGTGCTTCATTTGTGGCGAAAAGTGCAGCAGTCATAGAGACAATACATCAAGAGGTTTTAGCAGAAGTTGGTCCCTAGGGCCAAACAAAAAAATGTGTGTTTCGGGAAACGGCTGTAAAAAAATTAGGTAGGGTAGGTTTTTTTCTGGTCTTTGCGATGGCTCACATGCTTTTGCAATGGGAAAAAAACCATCGTACCGAAGTATGCGCGTCCTAGCTATTGGACCATATTCCGTTTCTTGTTGCATTCTCAAATGCGCATAATTAAATTTGTAATCCGAAACACTCTTCCCTATTTAATTTTTACTCGACGTTATCACATTCTTCAAACAAACTGTAAATGTACAGTGTGTTTTAATCTTTTCTCTCGAGAAAAGCGCGCGCAAATTATTCCCTACATGAACAACGTCACGTCAAACGCATGGAAAGCGTGCGTGCATTAAATTTTCGTTTAATGTTCCGTGTTAAATATCAACAGAATGATATAGCAAATGATTTGGAATTTGACATTTCCTCAAAATTCATTGCAAATCAAACACAATGTATATTTATCGTTACGGACGTTTACATAAGTCACTATTGAAACAGTTATTGTACTGTATACTGGTGCAACAGAAAATCCAGACGAAACTAGATTAAGTGTTGGGCGTTGTCAAAACGAATCCCGGAATAAACCCCCTTCGGAAGAAACACCCTTCCCTAAAAACAGCATAGCGGAAGAAAACCGCTTTCACATTTTGCATAAACGGAAGAAACACCCTTCCATAGCGGAACAAACCCCCGTCCAGTTTTCAGACAGGCGGAATAAACCCCCTTCATAACTGTTATTCAAACTGAAAAACATTGACACGTAATTCGATTCACAATTTTCCTGTTTGAAGCAATAATAAACATTTTGTATATTACATGCTCACATTTGTATCACTACATTATATATATATATTAGAGACAAAATATAAATTGTGCAGTGACAATCTTGTGTCAAGCTCGTATGTACCAATAGGGGTCGTCGTCAATCGTGTTTCATGTTTTAGTTGTATACGTATAGCAGGCCACTTTTATGTACTGAAAAGCATTAAGAAAAAGAAAATTATGAAAAAAATAGTGATTGATGTATAACAACAAAAACACAAATAACACTATTAAAAAGTCTTATAAGCGGTACGTTGACCATATCTTGTGTCAATTTCATAGATCTATATGTGGGCTTTTAATTGCTAATTATATTTTTTTTAAACAACAGATTGACATAATTATACACCGAGGTTTGACAGGGAGTTATGTAGGAGTCACACTGTTTGGCGGTCGGTCGATTGGTTGGTCGGTTGATTGGTTTGTTTGTTTGTCCGAATCAAATGTTTAAAGTTTGTTGAGCGACTTCATTTGTCAAGCTATTGAATCGAAACTTGGAATATGTAATCCCATTTAAAGTGAAGATGTGCAAGACACTTTTTCAAGAGTTATTTAGCCTTGATAGTAACCCTATTATTGCAAACGTATACAATTTTCTCCGTTTGTGAAGTAATCTTTTTCCATATTTCTCAAGCGATAGAATTGAAACTTGAAATATGGCAATAACATGAAGTGTATGATGTTCAAGACACAATTTCGTTTGCTGTTGCAAAGTGGTGAGAGGGTATGTTAAGTCATGTTTGTGACAAAGCTGTAGTTTATGTACGTAAAATGCATCACGTATAACGATCATGAAGTTTAAACTTGATTAGTTTTAACCCAATTCCAAATCATGGAACAATTGTTAAGAGTTTAATGGGCAGATATAATGACTTTAATTGAACATAAATGAAATAATGCATATTGCCACTTTTAACTTGAACGTGTTTTTAAATAAACCTTGTACAATTCTACTTGCAAATTATCTGATTTCCTGTGTACTTATTATATTATGCTTGCAAAAACTGTGCATATTTGTTTTAAATGAGACACTCCATACATATATATATCAGCACATGTAATTTAATCATGAATAAGGCACAATTCTAATATTGGGAGATTAATCTCCAAGTATAAACATGCTTGACATTGATATAATTCAATAGATGCTACGAAGTGGTTCAGTTCTGCAAAATTCTAAACATCCATGTTCTCGACAAGATATTGTTCCCAAACAGTCGATACTTACAGATAATTCTTACTCACTTTTAGATCAAAACCGTCGGTGGATACCGTAATCCTGACAAGTAAATAAAGATGAGAAGCTATTTATCATACGTGATATGGAGAGTCCTCAGTTAATCTGCACTAATCGGAGCAAATTATCAGCTACATTTGTTCGAGTGGACAGAAACCAACGCGTTTATCTTGTAATCTAAAAGTGCTCAGTTTAAACATTATTATAGGGCGGTTAACTGCATTGTTTGTAAAACTTGGTTAACACATTAAATTGTTGCAGAATTTTGCCCAGATCTTCGACTTTAATCTTAAAAAGCCATATTTACATGAACATAATAATTTGCAATTCCGTCGTGTGTGTTTCTTTCCCCATAGTAATACTGTATTCGAATAGTAAAACTTAATTCGAGTGAATTCGTTTATATTCGAGGGTGAAGATAGCTTACTTATAGCCCTCTACTGCTTGATAACCCAAGCTAAAATAAGTCGTAGCTTGCTTATTTAAGCCGAACTAGGTCACAGTTTGCAACTTCGATGATACGCGTGTCACAGTACAGAATGCATGCTTAAATATACTTAGTACGTTTGAAAAAAGAGTCATGCAAAACTACAATTAGTACTTATAAAACAAAGTGTATTTTATTTCATTGAAACGAATTTTGTTTGAAGAAAAAAATGTGTCTGTTCAAAAGCGCTTGGTGCGATATATGTGTTTACTTATTTTTGCGTGTGTACATATCTTAAACATAAACCCATACATTCACAAACAAATCATAATAACAAATTACACCATGCATTTATCAAACAATCTAAACTTAATTTAATTAAAACAAAACATCACAAATGAAACATGTTATCAATGAAAATAAAATAGCACGCCGCCTGTACTAGCAATGTTCTCACACACTTTCCTGTAATCGTTCACTTGACAGTAATGAGCGGCCACACTGGCTGTTAATCAATTCCCGTTTATAAGCCATTTTACACTCGGAGCATGATACGCATGTCGGTTTAATATAAATTTAGGTAGCATCCGCTGGATAAGCGACACGTGTGCTGTCTCAAATAAATAACATTAAATTACATGCTTATTTAGCGGTGCATTTACACCAGTTTGAAATCATTAAATTTCTCTGGCATTTTCCGAACCCTTATCGGTCTGTCTTTACCCGCAGATGATACATTAGTTTGACAATTTCCACTTGAAGAATTGTTTACATTTGAGTCTGTTTGGGGATTTTGTTCATTCATTTTTGTTATATGCGTTACATTTCGGCGATACTCGGTACCATCATCGGCACGTACAACCACGCTATCCCAGTTCTTATTTATAACCGTGTACTTATCGGAACTGAACGGAGTGTCGATTTTATTGTTTCTATTTTGCTTCAGAAAAACCTTGTCGCCTGGTACAATTTCGCTCTCTTTCGCATTGCGTTGCTCGTCGGAGTATAGTTTCCCTTTCCCCTTTTTCTCGGATTCACGATCACGGATTTCGCTATCTTCCCGCCTAAACGTATTAATTTCAGGAACGCATGTTCTTATCTTACGACCGAACAGCATCTCAGCAGGTGACATACCCGTTACTGAATGGGGTGTGTTTCGATGCATTATCAGGTAATCGTCGAGGTCAAATCGCCAATTACGATTTTGACTTTGAGATATGCGTAATCGCTTTAGTATTGAACGGGTCTGACGTTCAATCTCCCCATTTGCTTGCGGCCACATGTGAGTATTTCGCCTGTGTTCGATTCCTTGAGACTTCAAATAGTTTCCGAAATTCTCGCAAACAAAACTCCTAGCATTGTCTGCACGTAGAGATAATGGCAAGCCATGCGTCAAAAACCATTTCCTCAATATTGAGACTAGCTTTTCGCTTGTTATTACTTTGGTGACCTCAAGCTCAACACATCTACTGTAATAGTCGACACAAACAAAAATGTAATCACCCGACGGTAACGGACCTAATACGTCCGCGGCTAAATCTTGCCATGGGTCACTTGGTAGCTCGGTTCTCGTCATTGGTTCGGGATTTGTTGATTGGCTTACCAACGGACAGCCATAACACGTTTTACAGTGATTTTTAATTTCCTTATCTATACCCGGCCACCAAACTTTGATCCTCAAGTTGCTTTTCATCAACACGATTCCCGGATGACCTATGTGACCTAAGTCTAATACACGTTTGCGTAATTCTCGCGGGACAAAGATTCGCGTACCCCTGAGTACTAAGTTACCAATTACACACAGTTCATCTTTGATATGTATGAACTGATTTTGCACATGTTTATCCCACGTCCCGTTCGTCACGCTTTCACGTAACTGCTTATCTCAGCATCACGAAATGATACCTCTTCTATTTCTCGAGTGGTCAAAGCACTGGGTGTTGCTTTGCGCACAACAAATTAAATGTATTCGTGGTCATCTACACTGTCTATTGTCCTAGAACTGTGCTTTAGCGGAAGTCGCGACAGTGCGTCTGCAATATTGTCTCGTCCGTTCACGTGTTTAACCGTAAATCGGTATGGTTGCAGCCTAAGAACCCAACGCTCGAGTCTAGCGCACGGTTTTGACCTTGGTCCGTAAATGTATTCAAGTGGCTTGTGGTCAGTAAGAAGCTCGAACTCAATACCATAAAGCCATGGATGAAAACGCTCTAATGCCCACACTACGCTTAAACCATCTTTTTCAGTTTGTGAGTATCTCCTCTCAACGTCAGTTAAGCTCTTACTGGCATAATATATTACGCGATTTTCGCCATTTTGAACCTGCACGAGCACAGCACCTAGTCCTACTGGACTCGCATCGACTATGACCTTTGTCGGCGCGGTTTTATCGTAATACCCCAATGTTTCGACACATGCTAGCCTTCTTTTTAATTCTTCGAACGCGCCCTGTTGTGACCGACCCCATTTAAACACCGTTTTCTTTCTTAACAGATAATTTAACGGCGCGGAAATCGTAGACAGATTCGGTGTGAATCTTGCGAAAAAAATCACTACACCGAGAAAACTTCGAACCTCGCTCGCATTTCGCGGCTCAGGCGCGTTAACTACAGCTCTCAGACAGCTCATGACCCATAAACACTAACTTATACATGTAAAATTGACATTTTTCCTTGTACAGTGTAAATCCTTTGTCTCTCAATACACATAGCACATTATTTAAACACTAATCATATGTGCTTTCGTTGCAGTATGGACAATAATGTCATTGTCAATGCTGTTAACACCCTCACAGCCTTGCAATGTTTGTTGCAAAATCATCTGGTACATTTTTGGAGCACATGTTATTCCAAACATTAAACGTTTATACCTGTATAGTCCATTGTGTGGTGTAAACGTAGTGAGAAAGGTGTAAACGTAGTGATTTCTCGCGATTCTTGAGACAGTTCAATTTGATGATACGCGTTTTTAATGTCCAGTTTGCTGAAATACTTGCTGTTATTCATTTCCTGCAA
>NC_068360.1:38387931-38405431 GCF_020536995.1 Dreissena polymorpha
TCGAACCTGAGGCTGATCTAGAACGTACTCTGGGGTGCTCAGCTGGCTATTGTAATCGCCTTAATGCTTTTGAAACGAATGCTGATCTGGAATGTCGCGCTGGAGTCTTGAGCTGTCTCAGCATTTGCCGCAACTTTTTTAAAGCGAATGCTGATATAGAATGTCGCGCTGGAGTGCTGAGCTAGCTCAACATTTATCGTAATACTTTTGAAACGAACGCTGATATGATATCTAGCGCTAGAGTGCTGTTTTGGCGCAGCATTCCCCATTATTCTTACAAGACGAATGCTCATCTGGAATGTCGCGCTGGACTGCTGTGTTGGCTCAGCAATCGCCGAAATACATTTAAAACGAATATTGCTCTAGAATGTCCCGCCGAGCTGGCTCAGCTTTTGCCGTTATACCGAACGCTTTTAAAACGAATGCTGATTTGGATTGTCGCTCTGGAGTGCAGAGCTGGTCAGCATTCGCAGTATCACTGTTTGAACGAATTCTGATCTGGAATATCGCGCTAGAGTGTTGTGCTGGCTCAGCATTAGCCGTAACACGTTTAACATGAATACTGATCGGAAATGTCGAACTAGATGCTGTGCCAGATCAGCATTCGTAATTTGCTGAGCTGATGTTGATTACTGAGCGGTGTGCCAACTCCACGCACCTTTATGAACCGCGCTCTCTCAAAATGGTGTTAAATAAATGTGCGTACAGTGTCGTCCCAGATTAGCGACATGAATATACATTAATCTTATTGATTTCGCAACATGATGGCAAACCCGCTTTTACCCGCACAGTCGGTACTTGATGTCGCAATTGTCAAGTCTTCCGTGTCAGAACTTTAATGTATGTAAAAACAAATTTACATTTAATTAATGCAATTCTTTACAAACTTATTTATCATCGAAATTGTTATTGTCAAATAGCAGGAGAATTTACGACTTTAGCAACGTTATCTGCTACCACGTGCCCTACATATATGTTGGCAATTAACTATTTAATATATGTGTATGTATGTATAATAAATATGTTTCATGGTAACAAACCTCTCGTGACCTGACAAAGATTGAATGTTCTTGTTACATAACAAAGCCTAAAATCGTTATGAATTTCGTTGGTAAACAAATATTTAAAAGATGTCAAATAAATATAGTTGCTATGTCCATGTTAAGATGTAAACATGTTATTTAGAAATTGTATATCGACAATCAATCAAAAATGAAATGTATTGAGTTGTCATTAACCTGTTAGCATGGTTACGTATTTTACCATGTTATCGCTTTCACATGATATTAACTAAAAAACCAGAGTATAAGACAATCAGCCTTATAATAAATTAAACAAGAAAGATTTAAGTAACAGAGTTTTAATTCGAGCATCAAATACGTTTTTTCATCAAAATGAGGGAAAATTATCTTGCATTTATCCGAAAACTCTGTATTGTTCTGTGTCCATGACGTTGTTGAAACACATTACTTGTTTCTGAGAACGTTGTAATGTGTAATGTGCATCTAAGATATAAGATAAACTAGTTTTATTCTTTACAAGTTTATTTATTTATACCAACTTATCGCACTTGGTTTTATTGGGTTATTTGAAGGAAATGAAATAAAGGACACACCCTTTCAGGTACGCTTAGGTTTCATGATAAGACATTTTACCCTGATAATGTTGTCGCGGTTTATATTTAGTAATTGAACAAGGGTATCACCACAATACCAAAACACATTGATTTAGAATAAATACAAAAGACAACACTTCCCTAAGAATGATAAGTGATTACTGCTTCAATATGTACAATATCACTTACATGATTGTCAAAAGATGCTTTTGCAATCTCAAATGAAACAAGGTTGCCTAAAACAACTATCTGACTAAAACATTCAGTAAAATACACTAAAAGCATACACATACGAAACAAAACGCTATCAGGTTAACTATTGATACAATATTTGAAAAATGTACATAAAACGTGGAAATATAATTATATGTAATTAACCCCACATATCAAATCATTAAGTATGATAAAAAAAATAAATTCTCTTTCAGCCCTTTGCATTATTGTAAAGCTCATTCATAGTTTTCCTTTAATAAGGAATACGGACTAGACGCTCTCCTGTTAAATTATATAAATTAGTTGACTTGAAAATGTGTCTTGAATATAAAGTATTTATTCAGCAGCAAGTGAGGGTTTCTTTCCACATTTACAAGCAGTCAAATCTATGTTGTAAAGGCCTAGGAGGAGAATGATCGTCTGTTGCTTTTATAATTCAATCTAGGCATATAATATTGTTAAAACATACACATATCAAACAATAAAAGTGAACGCATCATAATAAGGCAGAAACAAGAACTAAACTACTGCTTCTCGGTCAACAATCTACAACTTCAATATATACAAGCTTTTATTAGTTCTATAAATTTTCCGATTGTCATCTGATAGTCAAGCTTTGTAATTTGTTCTTAATACATTGGTATCTTATATTTTATCTAACCTTTTTATATTATAATGTTGATAATTATTGATCTTCAATAAATCATGTGCTTTTAATTACCTTATACTTTATATATTATTTAGCATTGCCATTTAATTAATATTTGAACATGTGAATTGTTTGAACTCCATATGATAAAGTCAAACTACCGATATCATTTTAGGCAATGGTCAATACAGGAATCATATCTCAATAACCACTCGATTGTTTTGTTTGTAAAAAAGCATAAACATGTACATAGATAATGATATCTATTTTCTTAAACCTAGGACATGATCAGTACAAATAGCACAGCAAAGAGAGACGTCATCATAGACAGGTACGCATTGGCCGCCGAGCTGGTGCGGTCACAGGTGAGCGGCTCGTCAGTGAAGAAATATTCGGCGTGGTTGACGATACCGTCGTAGTGTCCCTTCCCGCACTTAGCAACCAGGATGTCAGAGAGACAGGTCAGACGAGCATCAACGGCTCTGAGATAAACGAAGAATGTGTTATAATCATCCGTAATTAACTAACGGTTTAGTATTATTTAATTTATAATGAGGCGTCTTTGTGTCCGCCTGTTATAAACATTTCGGCATCGTGTTAAAACTTCGGAAGAACTCTTTCGACCACATTCTCACATATTTGAACAACATATTTCTAACAAACATTAATTCAAGAAAGGCCCAGGCCGAAATTTTAATACAGGAAGGAAAATCAGGAATTGTCTTCATGGATCATTTCTGTATACGCTCATACAATTATTTCAGAATTATATATACGAACAACATACTATGATCTACATAATTCATCTAACGTCATAAACATGCGTTATATAACTGCTCATTAACAGAGCTAAATAAATATATATCGAGACAATTATTATCAATAAAAAGTATCATTCATCGTATGAAAAAATACATAATTATGTCGTTTCTAGTTTCTAATCGTAACTAAAAATTTCGACAAGTTACCACAAACATACAGAGAACTGTACATCGTTGTGAGGTAACAATTGCATAGCTATTTATCCTCATGACGTGTGTTTTTGACAACGGAACATCGACCTGAATTGCTTTGACTTTATGTCTCAATTGAACTTACCCGCAGGAAACCTTTTTCCCCGGAGTTGTATAATTTCTGTTTACTGTGTTAAGGCAGTCCTCGAAAGTCTGGTTCTGGAGAGTGTCATAAACACAACGGGATGTTCCGAAATCTAAAGATAAACATGAACATTGCATTTTCTTTGTTCTATTTCATAAGTGAAAATTGTTAAACCATTGAAATAAAGCGCATATTTCTCACCCTTGTTTCAAGGTTGGTATACATGATATCAGTTATTCACTCCTCTGTATATATATATTGTTTTAATTTCTATTTTTTTTAAGGTGGAACATATGGGAGTATAATATTTAAGTATTAATATAATACAATAATTTTGGTATTGAGTGATTGTCTTCAGAGAAATAACAGGCGTACCTTTTGGCAGCGTCGGGCAGCGTTCTTTGGCAAGCATCCTAAGTGTCTCGTATTTCGGGAACATCAAACCAGGAGGCATGCCCATCTGGACCATGGCAGAGATGTTGCGAACACCGTCCACAACCAATGAGCATTCATTCTCAACTTGAGGCGTAACGCAATTGAACACCTCCGAAAATGATCTGTACAAAGGAAGTTTTTAAGGTTACATGATTGTTATTTTAATTATTGCAAATTCTTTACTTCCAGTGTAACGCAGCGGATCACATCTGAAAGTGATCTGAACAAAATAAATTCATATGGTTGCATGATGGTGCCTTTAATTATTGCACATGAAAAACAAAATGCAACTGCATTCAATGTAGTGTATTTATAACATACCCGCAGATTTGTTTCATCAGTTCAGGAACGTATCCAAACTTTGTTTTCGGAGTGGGGAGCTCTGAACCACCCATACTCATACTTAAGGCCAGACAATTCTGGGCATCCATACACGTCTTACCTGAAAAGTGTTGTTACTGACATGGATACATGCATACAACATGACTTAGGGAATACACCTTGCATCAGTTGGTATGCCTGCATACCAAGGTGACTTGTGCTAGCTGATGATACGATTTAAGAAGAAATAGGCGATATCGAATTTATAGTGTATACTTCTTTATTGTTTAGTATGAATTTAACTGATACTTGTCTTCAAAAAATTTCGCCATTTCGTGGGTAAAAGTGTTACCATGATATAACAAACTGTGTAGAGGACTATCATACTTATTATGTTACATGTTAAATATCAAACGTCGTGGTCGCAATAAGTCACGTGATATTTTTATTTTTTTACACTTCAATCTTACGATGAACAAGTTACCCTATGATGGGTTCCAATAGATACCCGAGGAGCATAATTTGAACACCCTTGGAAGAAGACCGCCATACGTACTATGCTACAAGTCTAATAACAAATTTAAAAGATGTGATAACAAGCATAAACGTGTTAATAAGATCGACGTCCTAATCAAATATGCTACACATGAAATTTAAGAAGATGGTCGTTGAAAATCATCAAATTAAAAATAGAAGTATGGATATGCTTTACTCTATTGTGCTTCAATAACCCCAGGATGTACTCACTAAAACCACCGGTTCCGGCTGCCTGGCTGCACATTGCCGTTATCTGTTCTGGGTCTAAGCCCTGGCCTTGCAACAGATCTGGACAACGGGACCCAAAGTCAATGAGACATCCAATTGCAGCTTGCCCCTCTGTGCTTTATAAGCAAACATATATGCGTAAACGTAAGTGTAACATGTGAGACAGAGGTTATTTAAAACAAAACATGTCCAACGATACAGCGCTCAAGTATCCTTTCGCTTTAAATTTTAAATGTAAATGTTCGACCAGTCACCTTATATATGACAAAAAACTGAAATTTTGAAATGAACAAACAAAATTAACCCCCTTTGTAAGTTTGTTTTTAAAAAAAATCTATTTTTAGTCGTGGCGACCTTGACATTGGAGATATTGACGTGATTCTTTCGTGCGACACACCGTCCCATGATGACGAACAAATGTGCCAAATGATTTTAAAATCTCACAATGAATGACATAGTTATGGCCAGGACAAGCTTATTTATGGCCATTTTTGACCTTTGAACTCAAAGTGTGACCTTGACCTTGAAGATATCGACGTAATTATTTCGCGCGACACACCGTTCAATGATGGTGAACAACTGTGCGAAATGATTTTAAAATCTGACAATGAACGACATAGTTATGGCCCAGACAAGCTTGTTCCGCCCGCCCGCCAGCCCGCCAGCGAGCCCGCCAGCCCGCCAGCCAGCCCGCCAGCCCCCCAGCCCGCCCGCACTCGCCAATCTAATAACCAGTTTTTTCCTTCGGAAAACCTGGTTAAAACGATTTTGTAAGTAACAAGAACACCGCATAACAGGTGCCGACGCTCGGTTGCGGATGCAGTTTTGAATAAATGAAAGCTTGTCAGTTTGTTTTCATTTATTTGTTTTAGAGGTCACAGTGACCTAGACCTTTGACCTAGTGACCCAACAATGGGTGTAGCGTGTAGAACTCATCATGGTGCAACTACATTTAACGTTTCAAAGTTGGAGGTAGAAGCACTTTGATTTCAGAGCAAAATGTAAAGGTTTTAGCACGGCGGACGCCGGATGGCGGACGACAAGCTGGGTATGAAAATACCTCGGGTGTTCTCCGAAAACACCCCTGCTAAAAATGACATTGATCACACTGGCTCAATAAACAAAACCACCCTAGATCTTCATGTCAACAAAAACATAAAATTACAACAAAATAAATTTATCAACACTAATGCTATAAAGCACACACAATTCTTCTATTTTAGAAACAGATATCTTACCCACAAAGGTTCCAAATGCAACTCCTTGTTAGATTAGCTTGTTATCCACTAGAACAATATCAGCATAATATCTCGTTCTTGACTCAAGTTATTAAGCGCACACTTTGCATATATATAAATATGCAACTCCATAAGAGATACAAATTAAAGTATAATAACAGGCATAATTATGCACATTGCAGCTATTTTTTTGGCTCTTTGGGATGAGGCACGATGATGACAATGGTATAAATACATTTGAAAATAGATATCTGTATTAGTAGCAGCGATAGTTATTTCAACCTACACGTAAACAGTTCTGTATTAGTGAAACATGGGCATAATCGTGCTAAAAAAATATTATGTATTTCATTTCCTTAACAAGAGCATTAAGCGTACGCCGATGCCGACATTGAGGTGAGAAATATTGTTTGAACTATTTGTTGAATAGTCGAAGTAAGCAAGAAAGTCCCAATACTAGGACAATAATGTATTGCCTCTCTATCAATCATTGCAGTATACGGTTGATGCCAATTGTAGCAAGTTCTTATTTATAACTAACCCAGGATTCAAACCGATTTAAAAATGTACAGAAAATATTAACATTATTGGTTCTAGTGTTTAAAATATATCCGAGTATATGCACATACATAAGCGAATATATAGTGCAGTATCAAACGGACTTTGTTAAAAAAGAATGGCGACATATTTCAATTATTTATTCCATATGAGATTGTATTATTTCTATTTGTCGGTCGGTAAAATATTGATTCATAATGCCGTACATCACAATCGCAAAACAAAGTGCGCTTATCATGCATACGCCAACAATAAATGCGAACATATTTGTTAACCCATGTGAGAAAACATATCCTACAGGATATGAGATCATTTCAATAAATAATATACTGTTCTTCAAAAAGCACCATACAAAATTACGTCACGAGAGAAGCTTGCTTGACTGGTTGCACTTAACCGGTTTGATTTTTGATTTCCAATCTTTCAGCTCGATTTTTTCGGAAACGAGGTTCGCAAGATTTGAAAATGATATCGGGAATCAGAAAATGTAAGATTCGATGCCTTTCGTTTAGGATTACATCGTCCATACCTGCACATCACGGTTGCCATATTTCCCCCGGTCTGAGCAGCCTGTTGTACAAATGTCTGGTATCCCATCATACAATCCATAAACATCTGATCCTTCTGCAGGTCATCCATGCAGCCACACCAAGCCACTTGGCACAGGGAAACGCCTGAAATAAGGTGATATCTGATTTAATGTTCAATCAAATGTATGATAAAATAACCGTCTACGTGAGAAAGGGAACCGTCTTGTATAAGGTGCTATCAGACTTCATGATAAATCAAATGCATGATTGAATAACCGTATTTGTGAGAAAAGAAGCGTCAGAAATAAGGTGATATCTGACTTTATGAAAAAACGAATGCTATATTAAAGGGCCACGTGACACACGGAAACGCCTTAACTAAGGCGATATCCGACTGCTTTATATAACAAGAGGGCCATGATGGCCCTGTATCGTTCCATTGTTTTTTTATGCGAAAAAAGCGTGCAATGCGCATGGGTTTTAATGTACTCAAACATGTGACTTTCTCTTTCTATCCCTCGCCCAACTGGGCGCTTAAAGTTGGAAGGTTGAGCATTTTATACATGGAAAACGTTACTAGGTGTTAACCAAACAGACTAAAAACCCCGGGAATTGTTGCACAGGTCCTTTGCTTATAACGTAAGTACATTTATCTCTCCAAAATAGTGTTGTTCTTTCTATTTCACATATTTTTAGATGCTGAAGAGCAAATCTACGCATTTGATTTGAAACAGATTAACAAGACCCATAGGAATCAAAATGCCTTAACCCTTTACCAAACGACACATTTTGGACTGTCCCAATTTGAAAGAGGTTGCAGACGACAATTTAATTGTAATTGAATATGAAGAAAATGATCAAGTAGGGTAGAAATAATTGTGATAAAAGGAGAAATTGTTCATCTTGAGCAATTTCTGCTTTTATCACAATTATTTATAAAGTCGTCAGCTACAAACCCGTAAAATCCTGTTAGTGTTTGGTAAATGGTTAATAATCTCTGGTTTCCTTTTTAGAGCCTTTCACACATTTTAACAAATACAATAGTAGCATCTTTCTTTGTTAAGAAGAATCTCAAAATATAATTAACAACCCACACATCCCTAAGACCAACAGGCCTAAGAATATTATGATAATCTGAAGATTATTTCTTTATATTTATAAATGTATTTAATTAAGTAAAACATTTGACTTCTAAGATCAATTCATGACTAACATTAAGAAAATTATTAAATGGCAGAAATATATATGGATCGTTAAGCAATTGACAATCATACCCACAATTCATGAGTCACGATTCACAAATGGAACAATGAATCAATAGTTATTAAAAAGCAGCATATACAATAGTTAAGAACACTGCACTTCATTAATTCCAACACCTTCTCTTGGATACAAAGTTTGAGTTTACCATGCAGTATCATATATATTGACTTCTCTTGAAATAATTATGTTCATGGAAGTTGTGTTTTTAAAATTAATCAGATATTATTAAACTGGTTTTAACACTGCAAAAAAGACATGAAATTAACATGTCATCCGAAATAGTTTTATCCGGATATATGGTCACTTTCAACATACTTTCAAAACCCGACTTTTTACAATTTATAAAAAAAGCATGCATAACACATGTTGTTACTTCAATTCCTTTTTTTAATCAGTCCCCATCTGATCTAAAATGGCACTAAATGACAGGATTTTATCTCATGTTTACAAGATGTTGTTGTTGTTGTTGGTCACAGCCACACGGCCGCAGTAATCTCCCCTGATAAACGTCATATGTTCAGTTTTGTGACCCCCGGGGCAGGGTCAAATTTGAGCCCATGGGAATAATTTGAACACATTTGGTAGAGGACTATTAGATGTCACTACATACCAAATTTAGTTGCTCTAGGCTCTATAATTATGAACAAGAAGATTTTTAAATTCTGCACAAAATAGCCCTTATTTAAGCATATGTTCATTTTTGTAACCCCCGGGGCAGGGTCAAATTTGATCCCAGGGGCATAATTTGAACAAAATAAGTAAAGAACTATTAGATGTCACTACATACCGAATTTGGTAGAAATAGGCCCAAAGGTTATGGTCAAGAGAATTTTTTAAAGTTTGCACAAAATAGGCCCAATATAAGCATATGTTCAATTTTGTGACCCCCGGGGCAGAGTCAAATTTGATCCCAGGGGAATAATTTGAACAAATTTGGTAGAGGACTATTAGATGTTTCTACATACCAAATTTGATAGCCTTAGGCCCAATGCTTTTGGACAAGAAGATTTTGAAAGTTTTCACAAAATAGACCCTATATAAGCATATGTTCAATTTTGTGACCCCCGGGGAATGGTCAAATTTGACCCCAGGGACATACTTTTAACTTATTTTAAAGAGGTACACCCCAGGAACATTCATGAGAAATTTCATCAGAATTGGACCAGTAGTTTAGGAGAAGAAGATGTTTAAAGAAAAAGTGAACGCACGCACGCACGACGGGCACAGGACCATGACATAAGCCCCGCTGGCCTCTGGCCAGTGGAGCTAAAAACGAATGCTGAATAAAGTATTTAATGTAGATGCATCATGTAGAATGATACTATACAATGTTGTATACACATATAAACATCTTTAGAGGACAGACACGAAAATTGTATGAAGGTTATCAGAGCTGACAGACCAATCAACTTAAAAAGGAACTAGACGACACGTGACAAATCGAGGCAACGAGGAAACTACACGAGGCAATACAATGCAACTTGAAACGTATTTAGACAATATGAGACAACTCGAGACGACACGAGAGGACACGAGACAACACAAGATAAGGAGACAACATGAGGCGACACAATACAGCAAAAGTTTACGTTATAAAAAAGACGAGACTATATTAAACGACATGAAAACAACATGAGACGCCACAAAAACTACATGAAGGTAATGTGCAATGTCAAACCAATCATTTTATAATGGGTACCGTAAATATAGAATAGAAATTATACTGCATTAACAATATTGCCATGTCTTGATTGCAAACTATTCATACACCAACAAATTGCCCATCCCACTCGATTAAAATTGTGAATATCATCATTTATAAGATGAAATGATAACTGCAAGTATTGCCAACTCATGATCGCTCTCATTTTAACGCAATATAACGTACCATCTTACTCAATATCACCATCTTCTAACTCAAATCGAGCTCCGTGTAACCCAAAATACGTAACTAACTGGAATAAACAATCCGCTTTCTCAAATGATGTTGCCACCGGTTTACAGATATTCAATTTTTTAACACAAATCGAAAGCAAATAAAGTAATAAAAACAAATACTTTTCATAAACCATTGTTTAGAACATAAGAAAAACGCATACCGTTTGACAACATAATGTCATGAGATGACATAATTGTTGAAACGTTTATAATTCGTGTAATGATAAACAAGTTTAAGGTTACAATTTCATAACGGGAATGAAGGTTGAACTATTAAATGGCGAAAAAGACTTTCATTAACTGTCTTAAAGGCCTATATGACTGCGCAGAAGTTATTGTAAGAGAGACAGGAGGATCGACTGAGGTAATTGACCTCTGCTACAAAAAAACATCTTAGGCAAGTACACCAGCAAGGACTCTGGGAAAGAAGACCAGACAGCGAATACGGAGGTGTGGAAGAAAATGAATGAGGCGACAAACAGCTATAACAAGGCCAACAACAATCTCAAAACCCATACAAAAGCAGTTAGGAAAATCTTCCTTTTATTGAAAACGTTTACGGGAACGTCCTTGACTGAAGACATCAGCGCACTTTTAACTCGAAAAAACACAGTCTCCTCCAGAACGCTTCCAGACCAGACGAGAACGACGCAAATCCAACTATACTAAAGGTGAAAGATGAAAATGACGATGCGAAGACGTTGAAATTACAAGATTAAAGAAAGTCCTTTCAGAGCTGATAACGGCTGGATGAGAGAGAACGACTGAAGCTATGAAGGAACTGTGCTAGAAGACCTGGGAGAAGAAGAAGTGGGCCAGGGCTTAGCTCCATCCTTTTATTATCCCCTTAAAAAAAGGGCTGCCTTAAAGTGATGCTCATAATAACAGCATCATTGGCCCCATCAGCAATCCCGGAAATTTCATGCTACACGGCATTCTTAGTCGATTGAAAAATAATGCCGAGCAACTATAGAACAGATCTTTTACTGCAGAGTCAACATTGAGAAACGAACGTGATCTCTTCCTCAACTTCGTAAACTTTAAGAGAGCTTTCGACCGCATGTGGAATGATGGCCTTTGGAAAATTCTGAGAGGGTTCCCCATTGACGAAGAGCTAGCGAAGGTCATCCAAGAACGGAAACGCCAAAAGCGCAGTACTTGTCAAGGAACAGATGGGTGACCACTTCAGGACGTCAGTGGACATCCGTCCAGGTCCTGTTTGACCTTTGCCTTGAACGTATAAGGCAGGAGATGCTAGAAAACCTATAACCTCAATTCCCGTCGGAAGAAGACCAATCTATAACTTCAGATTCGCTGATGACATTAACCCAATCGGTGGCAGCAGCATTACAATCCAAGCCCTGATCAACCGTGTCTGAAAGAAAAGGAGCATGCGGGATGAAGGTCAGTGTGAAGTATTAAAAGTTTATGGTACATAGCCCGAACAACACCAGTGCAGACACCAGCATGAACGGCGAGAAGCTGGAAGGACTGACCAGCTTAGAACACTAACTCTTGGGACCTACCCTGTCCAAAGATGACAGCAGTAACGCTCAGTAACGTATAATGATTGCTATGGCGACTGCAGCGAATGGCACATAGGTTGTAGACAGGAAGTTCCATGAGCTTCACAACAAAATTCAGACTGTACAAGTCCCTCGTAGTCGCCATCTTATTAAACGGCTGCGAGACCTGGGCGCTTCCAGTGCACACAGATCGCAGGATATAGACTTTTCGCCACAACCGCTACCATCATGACCACCAAAGCAAACAACAATGCCAACACAAACAACACTGCAACCATCACTGCAACTACAACCATCACAGCCACCACTTCCACCAGATCCTTTGCCAACACATATATCGCCATTTCCCTCACTACTATCACTACCGACACAGACGTCAAATCTACGATTGCCACCGATTCAACTATTTCCACAACTACTACCACTTCCACCATAACCACCATTGCAAGCATTGTCATAATTACCACCAGAACAAACGATACAAACACTACCATTAATTCAACGACAATTTTCACTACAACTATTTAAACACTAAAGACTTCAACCATTATCATCAGTACGCCAAAACCACCACCAACACCACCACTACCACAACTTCCAAAATAACCACGTTCCGAAACACGAGCCTATTCGATCGAACGCCGCTGTTTACTGGAACTTACACGTTCTCACCGCACTGGGCTTTGATAAGTATATGCCCCGGAGGTCAAAATATACTAACCATTTTTCCTATATAATTCAATTTAAAAATGACAACTTTAAGCGAAAATAAATGCAAATAGAACCCTACCCCCTCCCTTAACATACCTTTTCGTAAAGGCCGTTCTAAGCGAAAACGTTGTATGCAATAAAAAGTCATGTCAAAGCAAGAAAAAATAAAACAAAATTCAAAATCGATTTTTTACACCTTTTTTTTCGGCCGTTTTCTAGTGGAATATAACCTTTGTCTATGCATTTTTTGACTTTAGTCTCTAACTTCATCATATCTAAGGGGTTTGGCGGTGCACACATTTTGATGCCCTATCACTATTTCCAAAAGATAAAACCACAGAACAATAGTTTGAAGTGTAAGACATGCCTTCAGGGAAATTATGCTATTTTGTTTAGACGGTACAGCCCTACATAACACGATTATTTAGTATAATGTAACCTGGATATAAGCATCATTCAATACCGCAAAGGTTACCATTCGACTGAATCTTTATTAGCAATGTCCTGCCTGACTTATTGAATTGAGTATACATGTATATATTGAAAATCTACCAGTGGCGTATTGTGAACACACCATTAACCGAATGCCGTTGTCTTAGAAACATAGTCCACAAACGCGAGCATCAATTGCATTATCCATTACTAGGTAATCAAGTACTTTATCCGCCAATTCGGAATTAACCATGCATTGGCCTTTTACACAACTGACTGATCGGACTGTCATAAGCAAAGTTGAACTTTGGAAAAAGTATATATAGGAAACAGTTTTTAATTAAACTATAAAAAATAACGTTACAAATACAGAGATTGTGAATGATTAAGCGTTTTGTAACACACAGAACATTACTATAAAAACAATTTACACATGTATTACATATTTGGTAATCAAGACCGGAATCCCCTCATTTCCGAATGCCGGTCATTCATTAAATCAAATTTGGGTTATATCATTTGTAATTTTACCTCTCTAAACCGTTCAGGGCCGGTTTATTGCTACCTAGACCTAGAGTCAATAACTTTTGAATAGCGGATTAAAGACGCGTGAAATTAATAAAGGTGGTCGAAAATTTTGCAAACTTTAAATATCGTAAAGCAATATACAATGACTTGGCCTGTGATGTACATATCGATCAATAGAAGTGATAATACTGATTATAATTACTGATAACAAACATATGGTTCTTTAGTGTGTTTTGGTTTTGATGTAGGAAGCCATGCTTAATTTTAATAAGCTTAATGTTATTCAATGTTGAGTTGTTTATTACAATTGCTAATTGATTGTCATATAAAATTATGTTTTCTTTGTTCTTGAATCAGTTGCAGTTAGATATTCATTTAGATTTTCAAACTGGCAATTAAGATAACAAAGACTAAAACTGTCCGAACCTCATTATAAGCGAATGCGCGTGAAATTGTCTCTAGAAGACAAAATCAAACTAGATAGAGAGATATCATTTTATTTTCCTCCATTCACGAAGAGCAAAAGATATCATAGAGATTATAAACAATTAAGTAAATCGAGTCTATACACATACAATAGATCACAATGAAGCAACTCAGTACAGCCATTATATTATTTACAAAGATAAGAAACATAACTAGAGTATATTATTGTTAAGTCACTGACATATATAAAGTCAATGATAATGATTTTAGTTCATTAATTCAATAATACACACACACAAACGCACGCACGCAACGAGTCAGATATGTTGCTATATGTTGTGACTGATATTGCTTTCGAATCAACATATTAAGTAACATGTGTGGTTCTTATGTGATGGAATATGAATGAATGTTATGTATACATAAAATATCACAATTTGCTGTAAGTGTGTGTTTTTCCACATTAGGCTATGTAATTGACCGTCTTAAAGTAAAAGTGTCAAAATCCCCAAAAGAACCAGAATCATCTCTAAACAGGAATTTCTCTCGGTCCCGGGGGTGTCCGGCTTAGAGGGGTTCCACTGTATTACCGATTCGGTACTTCGGAATAGCAAAATAATATCGTTTAAGAGGCGCCTTGAAATGCCGATTGTTCAGATTAAATGAGGTCGATTTATATATGAACAGTACTTAAAGCATTTTAAATTCTTAGCTTTTGTCTTGAATTTTGATGCAGAGGACAACCTTGTTTGAAATTGAATTCGAAATCACAAACACTGTTACGAGAAATAATTTCCATTTGCTTTTTATAGTTGTTATCTACGTCATTTTTCTTATACGCTATTGGTGATATACGCTTTTGTTTTAAACGCTATTTGTGTTATAGCTATTGTTTTATACGCTATTTTTGTTATATGCTATTGTTGTATACACTATTTGTGTTATACGCTATTGTTGTATACGCTATTGTGTTCTGTGCACTTTGTGTCATACGATATTTGTGTTATACGATAGTTGTGTTATACGTTATGTGAGTTATACGTTATATGTTTTATACGTTTTTTTGTATTATGCGCTTTTTTATTTTACATGCGACAATCCTATTCAGGCTTGCGTTCAATGTGCCGTTTTCATATTGATGATTATTTTACATCCTTACAAAATCTATATGTATACATACTTTTTAAAGTTTTATAATACTAGCATGTCATATACATTAATATATTCATCAATTTACATAGTAATAAAGTATAACATTCAATAAATCATAGTTCGTGCCGGAATCAGAAAAAAATATTTGTTAATGTACATATAAGTATTGGCTTTATGTTTGTAATGTAGATTAAAGTATCTGCTTTTTATTAGCTTGCCTCGAGCGCACGTATCGAGTATGTTTGCCTCGATTTATAGTTTGTTCAACAAATGCGCAAACCCAGCTCGAGTGATGTATATGTAAATCGCTAGTCTTTGAATAATTAAAATGCATGTTTATTAAAGTCACAATCAATATCTGGTTGGAATTGAGCTAGCGTTGAATTTTGAAATATTAAGGAACACAATGAGTATATATCCTCGTTTAAAATAATGAGATAATAAGTTTGCTGAGGGAATAAATCATATGTATGAAATATAGATAAAACTTGCGCTAGAAAGAATTTGTAGCAGAGGAATAACAAGACGAGACAACATAAACATATAGTATTACGCAAAAATGAGTTTACACACGTACGTATAGGAATCGAACTAGCGTCCAATAAACAAAACACTCAGCGACACTGATACATATTTCATCTTAAAGAAGAGAGCTACTTCCCATCAGCGATTTGTTTGCCTTCTTTATATATTACCAATAAATGACATTTTCCACATTGAGGAACAATTACAAAATTCCTAAATAATTATTGCGTTCTGAACAATTTCCAAGGGAATGATAGATGCGTCAATGTCCTTTTAAAAATGTGTCATCTGAATAAATAAAATTATCCCTTATAATGAACATTTCAGAAAACTTGCACCTTGACTAATATTAAGATGGGTTTGTTGAATTAAGTAACAAGCGATTTAAAAGACCCATATTTCCAAATCTGAAGATCTCACGGCGGGAATGTTCACAATTTCAGAGTTGTTCGTGCTATTTTTTTCCCAGATGGCACGCAGCTGGGTTTTACTTAATAGGGAAATACATTGGTGTCCAGACTACTTGATGGCATGCAATATAACAATGTTATATTCCTTTTTCAATACATGTAATGGGCTATTTTAGCGGACGTCGGATATTTAAGATGGTTATACATACACAATAGTTATATTTACATCAAACCGATTACGGTAATATAAACACATATTGATACCTCGCATATGTTACTGAGCCCCGCTCTCTGAAAACAAGGTTTAATGCATCTTCATAAAGCGCCGTCTCAGATTAGCCTGTGCAGTCCGCAAAGGCTTATCAGGGACGACACTTTCCTCCTAAATTATATTTGCTGGGAAAATAGTTCATTTAAACGAAACAAAAACAATAAGAGCGGAAAATGTCGTCTTTGTTTAGTCTGTATTTTCTGCAAGGGCTTATAAGGGATGACATTTTATGAAAACTGCATTAAGCACAGTTTTTCCAGAGCGAGGCGCAACTGTATTCAAAGGGCACTGCATCCACGCTGACTTGGAATCAATATGAATGATATGCATGATCAATACGTTTATTGATGTGAACAACGTCGGGCTAGCCTTATCTCCAATAGTCGATCAAGAAAAGTAGAGAAATAGAGAAACAGAGCGGACTAGGTTCCGACATTGATAACCTGTACTCAATAACTCAATCCGTTGAATATTGATTCAAACTGCGTGATTTAATAGTCCTGATCCTTTGTATCAATATATCTACATTGCTTGTATTTATAACATGTTCGAAGCTGGAATTATTAACCGTTACAGGAGTATAAAAGTATTCTTGTATATTTATTAACGAAGAAAGTTTACTTAACACGAACTAAACTTTACTTTTAACTGCAGCAAGTGCGTGTTAACTATGTGTAACGCTGTTTACCTAAGGCATACAATAATCAGGTCAACCTACGCAGACAGGTAAATACAGGTAAATGTTTCTTTTGTAGAAGCATAATTTATTGTTACGGTTTATAAAATTGTATAATAATTGTAAATGAACATATAGTTATCATATAACATACAATCAGTAACTCACATATACCAATGATGTATATCGCGCATCGAGCCATAACTATCATCCACTATAC
>NC_068360.1:38410431-38415431 GCF_020536995.1 Dreissena polymorpha
CACTTTTGATTATCACGATTCATGATTTTGCAAGCAATTTTACGCCGAGCAGTTTGAAGTGAGTATATCAGCGATAAACCCCTATTCGCACATTAGAACAAGAACTGGGAAAAGCAGAGATACACAACAATATTACATGTTCATAAGTGACACTTAAACGGGCACAAACTATTCTTCTTTAATGAATACAGTTCTCTAACATCAAACTGGCACTAAACGTTGTGCATGAATAGCTGTTAATACAGTTACCTTGAATATATAAGTATGCTCGTAGGTTAAATCTGCATGCATGTAAATAGAGTTCACAGTCAAGCCTGTATGAGCTGGAATATCGGGTCACAATTTATGTACGTCAAGTATTGTCCAAGATTAGCCTGTGCAGTCCACATAGTCCAATCATTGACGACATTTTCCGCGTTAATGGCATTATTTGTTTTAAGAAAGTCTCTTCTCAGCGAAAATCCAGCGTGGGTGGAAAGTGTCGTGGCTTATTAGCATGTACGGACTGCACAGGCTGATCTGTGACAACCGTTTCACGCATTCATTCTGCCCGGTATTCCTAGAACAAGACTATTGTATTCTCGAGCATCGATGATCGGCACTTTCGTAGATTTTGTAGCTCACGCGAAGACACAAAATACATTATTTAATCAGGAAAAAAACGTTCGATACTATTCATTGTGCGTTATGATAAATGCCTGTACATGTATTACCCAAGACAATACCAAATATTCTATATTGATCGTTGTAATAATATTGCTGAGGATTGAATCGATGCCACGTTTCACAGCTTACATGGCTATCTCCGAAGAATCCTTAATGACTCATAATTGTTCAATTAAGAATATGGTTCTTGGAAAAAGTATGATTTATGTATATGTGTTAATTTCATCCCAGATAAGCCTGTGCAGTCCGCTAGAGCTGATCGGGTACAACATTTTTCGCCTAAACAAGATTTTCGGTTAGAAAATAGTAAATTCAAGAGACCAATTCCATAAAAGCAGTAGTCTCGTCTCTGATAAGTCCGTGTGGACGGCAGAGGCTTATCGAAACCAAACGCACACGCATGGCAAGTATCTCAGATTAAGTAACTCTCTATTCGCATATACACTTTAACCTAAAACGCATTAGCGTTATTGCGTTTACCGCTTATTGTTTACCCTGAGTGAACCAGCAGAAGGGCAATGTTATACATGCGGACTGATTAATTTCGATCTTTTGGCTCATCAGTTGTTATACACATTATTCTGAATGTGTCACACTTGCAAACTTGTTACATTTGTAAACCGACTGTATACTATATGAACTTTTGCGTCTATGTGAGGTTATTTAAAAACATATACGTGAATTCGTGCACAATAACTATAGATGAACCGCGTTTTGAGATCAATGGGCTTAATGCATATGCGTAAAGTGCCAGCACGGTCTAATCATGGACGACGTTTTCCAAATCTTGAAATGTTGGTTTAAAAGAAGTATCTGATTGGTAAAATCCAAGCTCAGGCGAAAGGTGTCGTCCCAGATCAGTATGTTAAGACTTCAAAGGCTATCCTGAGCTATCACTTACCGCATATGTATTCGCCCCGTTTTGTAAGAGCGTAGTTCATATACATGATTTGTCAGCATAACCTGTCATTTTGATTAAAGATTGTTTCACGAGAAAATGCAAAACTAATTGATATTTGTATGTCCCCTTTCGAAGAAAAGGGTGCATATAGTGATCGGACTGTCAATCTGTCCGTCCGTCTGTCTGTCCGTCTGTACGTCTTTCCGTCACACTTTGCGTTTAGGTTTCGAAACATGCTCATAACTTCTATGTCCCTTGAGATATAACCTTCATATTTGGTATGCATGTGTATATGAACAAGGCCTTTCCAAACGCACATACATTTTTACCCCTGTGACCTTGACCTTGAACTTAGGGTCCGCGTTAAGGTTTCGAGTCTGCGTTGAAGTTTCGAAAAATGCTCATAACTTCTATGTCCCTTGAGATATAACTTTCATATTTGGTATGCATGTGTATATGGACAAGGTCTTTCCATACGCACACACATTTTGACCCCTGTGACCTTGACCTTGAACTTAGGGTTCCCGTTTAGGTTTCGAAATCTGCATTTAGGTTTCGAAAAAGCTCATTACTTCTATCAAGCGTTTATAGGGGCATAAGTGATCCTATGGTTACAGCTCTTGTTGTATGAAATAATCACAAAACAGAAACTCACAATCACCCAGGAGGAATATAACGTAACCCGCCATTACCATCATCCACAATGACACTACTGAATATACCGTCCCCGAAAGCAGGTCATCGGTGTCTGTATATTTGCTCTGACTTAAAGTACGGTGAAGCAATATTGACATTTCATCAATAGCTATATACCACTCAGGTCTAAATAATATTTGAAAGAGATCCTTCTCGCTCGCGTACAGTCATGTAGTCACATCATAAAAGACAATCAGCCGCCCGATTACCGCTACGAAAATAGTGTAAATTTTTCGAAGGCATCAACATAAACCTATCACGTGGATCTTAATCATTTAATAATTTAAATTGTTCTTTTGTCTACTAACATTTTATATTGTACAATGTACATATAAGTTGCATACGATGTTGTGTGCTTTCTGTTCGATTCTAAGCTCATCTGCACAACAAAACGAACCATGGATTTCCTATGGGATGTATAAAGTTACGAAAGTTGGTTATGAAAAATAAACTTTTATTTTTTATTTGTATAATTTGTTTGTTACGCTTAGTAATCGATGTTAGTTATTGTTTAAAAAAATCTGATTTTCCTTTGATAAAAAATATTCAATTGTATATGGGATACAATCCTATGGGAAAAATATTATGTCAAAGCATTTATGTAGTACCGGTAATTAACTTAATTTTGTGGAATCATAACTTCATTATAGTATTAAAATCACGAAAATTGTTAGTTAGTTGATTAAATTTAGGTTTGCTTGAAATTGTATTAATACCTTCCTCAAAAAAGATAAAACACAATCTCACATCTATTGTTTCCAATTGTAAACTGGGATTGTTGTACTTATAAAATGATTATAATGTCCTTTAATGACGTTTAAAAGCATTTTATTGTTGAAAGGAAGTGTATTTGTAACAAAAATCAAGTTTAAGCGGTCGTCCATGATTACACGTAGCATTTGCGCAGACTAATCTGGGATGACACTGGACGCACACGCAATAAGTCCAGTTTTTGTTCAGAACGCATCTCATATGATCCATTGTCCAATATTTTTTATTATTATTATTATTATTATTATTATTGTTATTATTATTATTATTATTATTATTATTTGTAACGTAGTTTTATAAGTACGATAAAACACAACTTAGTTGCATTAAGCTCAGTTGTTTTAAGATCGAGGCTCAATAATTCCCTGAATAGTTAATTCATGACAATTCTCATATCCGGCTGCCCCCACCAGTCAAACATGGTAGACGCGGGTTCCCGAATGGTAACAATCTGCGCTAACGCTTCTTCGTAATACTGAGTAATTAAGAATTATTAGATTTGAGCCTCGTACTGGGAATACTGGACTTTCATGTGCGTAAAGTGTTAACCCAAATAAGCATGTTTAGTCTGCCCAGTTAATATGGACGACGTATTTCGCGTAAACTGGATTTCGCTTAAAAGGACTTCCTTCAGACGAGAAATATCATACATGCGTAACGTTTCGTTCCTGATTCGCTAAATTTGGGACGCCACTTAACGCACGTGCGCTTAATCCAGTTTCATCGGATCGAGGTTCATTTTATAATTTCTCTTAAGCGAAACAATGAAAACGTCAAATAAAAAAAATGTAATATGGCTGTCATTATCATCATATCTACCTGCGTGTATAAGCGTTACTCCAACGCACACTGATGTGGATACACGGACCTAGACTGTTTCACAATGTCGGGATAGATATTTGAGCCGCTTTCGGGAAACTGGGCTTAATTGAGGTTCGTAAAGTGTCATCTCAGATTAGATGCAGGGATAAGGCTTTTCGATTTAAAGATTACTTCGTTTAAAGTAAATATTTTCTTAACGAAATACAGTATACGTGGAAAGTACCTTCCCTGATTTTCCCGTGCGGACTACACAGGCTAATTTGGATAAATCTTTTCGCACATGCATTGAGCCAAGGATATCAAGGACGTATCTCATTTCCAAACAACTGAATTGCCGTTACGACGATGATAAGCCTCACACATATCTAACCAGTATGCACAATACATTACACGAATATGAACGCATTGTCGATAACATAACTTGCAGTTATTTAAATATTGACGTTGGTATTGATAATTTTGCCAAATTATTGTATGACTATGCATTCAACGGATATGGTCAAACGAGAACGTACTTTATTTCTAAAAAAATACCTGGACAGAAATATTAGAGCCCATGGTTAAAAAAAAACGAGTGTAAAGTTGCACGTTGTAGCAACAGGTGGGCCAACCGATTTTACGCCGATCGCTCGTCTGTTAATCTAGCAGTATTTTGAGCTTCGAAGACGCAAAATAATAAATAAAAAAAAATTGCTAAGCGTACGTTCAATATGCGACAGCGAGAATATTTTCGTACATATATAAAGTCACAACCTAAACAGTTTTTGAATGACATAAAAAAGATAAGTATTCGACGAAATGATAGTGATATTACTCCGTATACATATTTTTAACATTTTAAGAATTTATTTTCAAGCAATTATGTTTTTTTCCTTAAATCACGGTTGAAAAAGAGTAATCAAACGTATTAGAAAGGTCACCTTTTGCAGTTGAATTCCTTGATAGGGACTTAAAAATTAATGAAGTAATGAACGCAATTGACGATCTAAAACCGGGAAAAAGCGGTGCGTTTGATCAACTTATTCCTGAGATCTGTATTGATTGTAAGGAGCTTATATATCCGGTTCTTTGTGAATTATTTAATTATATTTACAGTACAAATTATCCATATTCAGGGTCCTTAGGCGTTAGTGTTCTTTGCACA
>NC_068360.1:38420431-38430547 GCF_020536995.1 Dreissena polymorpha
ATGAGTAAAAATATGCATTATGTTCAGAGAAACCACAAAACAAAAATGCTTCATTCATAATGGCAAAATAATTTATGAGAAAACAAGTTGATTAAATGAATGTACTTTTACACATAACTGATCCCTATATTAATAGAAATAAAGTCTCAACTGTCATATGTTTTGTAAATAATTGCAGCTCTTTATTACACTGGTACCTCATTAGTGCCATTAAAAGTATACTGTTACAGCAGGGTTTTTTTACCTTATATAACAGACGCCGAATATCGGCGTCTTCCCCAAGCAGTCTAGGCTACTATTTTCCCCTTTCCGGACCGAAAAATTCCCCAAGCGGAAGCTTTTTCCCCTCCATAAAACAGTTCAAAACGATTGAATTTTACAACAAATTCGCTCGAAATCGTACAAAACACCGTTTGGTACCCGTTCAATTATGGTTCCCAACCTGTTCACGCCGTTCTGTACTGTATAAATGTTACGACAATGATTACCTCCCTTGGCCGATTTACGATAACTGTCATCTCGCTTACGTTAAATGTCACCAAAAAAGGCAAAATGTCGCATAACTGGCGAAATTACCGGAAAAAGCCCCCAAAAATTGCAAATAACGCGGTTATCGATGCGTATAAGCAGCTTTCAAGAACTTTCAGGGCCAGACCAACTGACAGAGGAGGACATGGATGCGTTAGGGGAGATGTTTAAAGGACTGAAACACAGGGAAATGCCTCTGTGAAATTGTGTAATAACATGTTAATTAACCACAAATATTGATGTATGAAGAAAATAACAGTATTTTTTGTGTTTTTTTAACCAAATTAACAGTTAAAGTAAGACCCTTAAAATTGTTCCCCTAGTAAGGAAAAAACGCGCGCGATTTTTCCCCAAAAGTGGAAAATCACGCATGAAATTTCCCTAAAAGTGGAAAATCACGCGTGAAATTTCCCCAACCTAAGGGCTAAAGGCCCCTTCCCCTACAACCCAAAAAAACCCCTGAATAAAAATGTTTGCACACTCCATTTTGGTGATTATAGCATAATGACAACTGCTGTGTGATCCGTTCAAGAAAATGTTCAGAGTCAAGAAAAATCAGAATGAAGTCTTGCATAACATATAACTTAGTTTCTTTTATCTCATAACAGAGGTATTCCATAATTTCCTTTATTTCAAATGAACTATAGATTATATCACCCAGTGAATACAATGTACTTTAAGTGGTAGCCGATGAACGTTCACATATTAAAGGCAGTAATTTTTTCTCCCATAACACAAACAAAACAACTCAATAAATGTATTTATATTAGTAATTCGATGCATTCGGGATATGATCGAAGTATGCGTTTGGTCATTTTAGCTGAAAACGGTTAAAATATCACCTGTAGCAATACCCCACACCACATACCATTTATAAGAATTGGAGAAAACGTACAATATAAAAAAATTAGAACAAGGTAAAAATGTGTTCTTGTAATTTTCAGCTCTCGAAGAAAAACTATTCTTACTAGATGAACATTATGTTTTTGTGTTCGTAATATATTTCCATCATATAACAAATATGGAGAGTACCCTAAGCACATTTTAAAAACAATCTCTTAATTATTGGTGTATTAACCTCAAGTTCCCAAACAGTACGGTACTCTTAGATTGTACCAAGTGCGAGTCAAATATCTTTGCAGCTTATACTGCATTCATGAAATGTCAAAGAAACATTTCAAGCGCAGTGTGCATTCTGTATTACCGATTCATTATCACAAGCTAGTTAAATCTACGCATTAAGTGGACATAAGTATAAATAATTAAAACAATAGTATTCATCAAAATAGGCGGTATATTTTACATTATCAAATGAATGATTTTTCTATCAGTGGTGTGTAACCTGTCATGATGCGGTTATGTTTTATTACTGTTGTAATTGTCACTATTTTTATTTTTATTAGAAGTAGTATTGCTATTATTTTTAATAATATTATTATACTTATTATTATTATACTAATTATTTTTATACTTATTATTATTATGATAATTAGTAGTAGTAGTAGTAGTAGTAGTAGTAGTAGTAGAAGTAGTAGTAGTAGTAGTAGTAGTGGTAGTAGTAGTAGTAGTAGTAGAAGTAGTAGTAGTTGTAGTAGTAGTAGTAGTAGTAGTAGAGTAGTAGTAGTAGTAGTAGTAGTAGTAGTATGGTAGTGGTGGTGGTGGTGGGTGGTGATGGTTGGTGTGTGATGGTGGTGGTAGTAGTAGATAGCAGCAGCAGAAGTAGTAGTAGTAGTAGTAGTAGTAGTAGTAGTAAAAGTATTTGTAGTTGTTGTAGTAGTAGTTGTAGTAGTAGTAGTAGTAGTACTAGTAGTAGTAGTAGTAAAAGTATTAGTAGTTGTAGTAGTAGTAGTTGTAGTAGTAGTAGTAGTAGTAGTAGCTAGTAATAGTAGCTAGTAGTAGTAGTAGTAGTAGTAGTAGAGTAGTAGTAGTAGTAGTAGCAATAGTAGTAGTAGTAGTAGTAGTAGTAGTAGTAGCACTGTTAGCATTATTATTATTATGATTACTTATGTTGATAAAGCAGTTAATATCGGCAAATCCCGTTTGGTTGTATTTCTGAGGTCATACATTCCTATAAATGCCAGTATGCCTTGCTGAAGACCAGAATTTCTCTAATTTGCAGTTTGACATGATACATAAAATAGTGATGCACATATAGATGTGCATGTAGATTCGTTCACTGCTTTACTATCTGTCAGAAATATGCATGTTGACGACAACATAGGAGAAATGCAACAGGGATCCACAGTGGATTTATTGGTTTATTATTTATATCGTTAAAATCGTGTATAATACTTCTTTAAATTAATGTTTGTTTTTGTTATATTTTTTATAATAATCACAAAATTGATCTAAAATGATAACCTTGAAAACAGATAGAATTGCAGTTAATGTTATTGAAAGTTAACAAGATTTAAACTTAATTCCACTACCTTTAGATGGCATTGGACAAAAACAACTTTTACAAAGTTCTGACTACGCGAGTAGACGTATTTCTGTTATACCTACTGATAAAATATGACATTTCTGTAGTGAAATAACAGCAGTGAAAATAACACAATTGTTCTTTTCACCGATGAAAAGAACGCATTTTTAGAATTCCTTTTTCTATTTTTAGATTATCATATCAAGATGTACTTCCCTTAATTTTATCCTTGTTTATATTTTTTCTATGATCACGAGTGACACAAAATCCATATTCCACCGAATCCAACACGTGTTCTTTAGTTTTATGCTTTTTACCGTTTATTTACATTGTAAAAGAGTTTTACTGAAGAATTTTCCTGGAATAATGTCGTAATTTCGTCAACAAAATGACGTCATTTCGTCACAAAATGACGTCATTTCAATGTCTTGTGGCACGACACGGGAGAAACTCCGAGAAAGGGTAACTTTTCAGCAAAAGGGAAACAGCTGTTAATTATTTTCTTGGAAAAGGGGCATAAAAGAAACCGAAAATGTGTTCATGTCAGTGTAAGATCGTTTGTTATTTCACTCGTGATCATAGAAAAATAATAGTTCCACTCGTGAACATATATTTTCTATGATCACTCATGAAATAACAAACGATCTTACACTGACATGAACAAATATCCTCTATTTATTATATCATAAGTATTATTATTAAGCTATCGGGAATGTAATGATTTAAGTATGATGGACAAATGTGAAATGCCAACGGGTCTGTATGTTATAGGGCTAAGTTAAGAGTAGAATGCCATCATTTAGTCGAGGACCCTGACTCAAGCACAATTGTTCACAAAATTGAAAGAATAATAAAAATACTGTGAAGTGTGTTACATCATGTGACTTTTTGGCAATAATCAGGCACTTAGGTCAAAAGAAATGTCATTGTAAATAGCAAAATGTCAATTATAAGAATTTAATCCATCATTCCTGTCCAATGCATATGAGCCGTGCTCTGTGAAAAGGGGATGTAATGCATGTGCATATAATGTCGTCCAAGAGTAGCCTGTGCAGTCCGCACAAGCTCATCAGGGACGATACTTTCCGCTTAAACTGGATTTTTGCTAACAAGAGACTTTCTTTAACAAAAATATCATAAAAGCCAAATGTGTCGTCCCCGATTAGCCTGCACGGACTGCATAGGCTAATCTTGGACGACATTTTACGCACATGCAATTAACCCCCTTTTCACAGAGTCCGGCCCATATTTAAGACAAAGCTCTGTACCCGTTAAACGCTGGCAATTACCAAGTAGAATGAGGGCGTCAATCCTAATGTGCTGTTTCATGCTCATGTGCCATGAATGAAAGTATTCATCTTGATTAAACAGCATGCCGATCCCTTTGTGCTGTCAAGAACACTAAGCGCTAAATTTAAACAACAGCCATCTAAATTGTCATTTATATTATACTAAACGTTAATCCTCTGTTTATGCAAACATGTATTGTGAATGATCATACATTGTGTTTCTTCCAGAGATGAACGAGAAAATCGGTTAATTGTATTTGTTTAAAACAACTATTTTCAATTGGCCATGTTTCATTTGCGTGTAAGTTTGCAAATTAAAGACACAATAATTGAGGTTCAGTTCATCAAAGCAATTTCCAAACAGCATTTATTTGAAATAATCGCTTTTAAGAACGTTTTACCATTCATCTATGTATGTCTTATATTTATTTTCTAAAATACACATAGAATATTATAATTCTTATTACAAGTTATGGTCTATTTCAAACCAAGATTAAGGTCCCGACTAGACCGTATAATGTTTTTTAATTTCGAAGTCGCATTTTTCACTTGAAGTCAAAGCTGTTGAGGTGTTGTGGTTTTGGAATGATCGCTCGGTATTGTTTACGCTTTCTATTGTGTTCGAGCACTTCAAGATCAATTATAATCATGCATAGATCCCTATCGACGAAAACTGTTTAAAACGATGCTGGATATTTTGAATGATTTTCTGTAAGATGTTCATCTATATGAATCAGTTATTTGATTTTCTTATACATTGTCGGAAGTGAAAACAAAACTAACTTATTGCGGAGTATACTGATGTTTACAATCTCCGTTATAGTACTTACGAAACTTATACAACATCATATCGAATTATAGTATTAAAAATATCATGTTCATTGTGTAAGCAATGTTTTAGTTCAAAAGGTACATCGCTATTATGAACAATTTGATCAAAAGTCCCAACTTCATTCAAATATAGGTTTTCAACTTTATTTAAAAAAATGAACAGCATTTTCTGCATTTCATCAGTTTATTGACTGTCGCATAAAATTACGCCTAATTTTCAGAACACGCCGACGCATAAATTAGGTGTATTTTCCCGACAGTTCATACAACCGATGAAATGCAGAAAAAAAGCTATTTAAGAGTCGTATAATTACAACACAAAATGATCTTAAAGCTGAAATTATATCGTGGTAAGGGTCATACAAGTCCTTTTTAATATTGCGTATGTATCTATTTTTAGTTTCGGTTTCATCTCCGTCAAATGGGTGTATCGTTGAAGTTCGCGCAAAAATACAACGTCATTTTGCTATTGACCAACAAAAAAACAACGCCATTAAGTTTCGCGCAAAACATTACGTCATTTTGGCAACTTGTTTATGACCAAAAAGAAGCGCCATGAATATTCATGTTTAAAATTTGCATGCAAATTGGGTTCATCGGAAAATGAAAAAAAGGTTACGTGAACAAATTTTCAAATCAGAATGCAGCATTCATATGAAAGTGACAGATGTTTGTTATTATTATAACTTTAAAGCAAATACAATAATCACCCGATAATTACTCCGGTGTTTTATCTTACTATTGTTTTGTACGCAACACACTTTTAGTTCTTAACTATTATCATCATAAATGATGAACGATTGTGTCAAGACTATAAGTTTATTTCGTTTCGAATAGTAAAAACAAAGCTCTCGGTGATCTTTACCGGATGATGGGTAAGAAAGGTTATGTGTATCAATTTAAAACGGCATTTAACCACTGTAAACAAATTTCAGTGCAATACATATACAATAAAATATAAACCATGAGTACAAAACCGGTATATGTAGTTATTAATGATACAATATTGTATAATGTTTATATACGTGCATGTTAAGTTTTGTAAAATCAATTTTGATTAGTATTTATTTATAAAGAAAATATTGACATTCACATGTCATGCATTTAGTCGAATTCTTTTCAACAGGGTGACGTGCGTGTTATACACAATCACAAAGTTATGATACTAATAAGAATTATATCCTCCGAACACAGTTGGGGTTTCAATTTGTTTATAAAGAGATAAATTTGTAACTGCTTGATTAAATATTAAACTTCTATACCTTCACAAATCTGATATACCAAACTTTAGGAACTAATTATATAAACGGTAATTATAAAGAGAGGACACAAATTAAACAAAACAAAAAAGTACTGTCTGTCTTAAATCGTCAACTTTCTTTTGTCCCCCATATTAGGCGGAGCGTTGTAGGTTTTATAGTTTCCGTCTTTATGATGTTCGTTTTTCTCTCCGTTTGTGTCCATCTGTCACAAACGTGTCAGATTTATATCTGAGAGAAACTATTTACGATTTCAACATGAAACGTCATCGGATTATAAATATTAACGAGGAGAAGTGCCATGAAACAGAGCCAAAGCCTTTAACTGTCTGAAATAAGAGATATTTCCTTTTGTTGTGTGTGAATGATGTAACGTTTTAGGGATGCAATACAACATTTAAATATTACATTTACGGGTGCATACATATCAATGGGATAATGTGCCATGTACAAAAACATACTCATACACTTTATTAAATAACACTAATTGTTATTAGTTGTTAAGTATGATGCAACTTTCCAGGATAATACCTCACATTATATACACTATTTTCACATTAAACTCCACGGGTGTATACATATTATACGGGAGGATTTATTGTATCAATTAATAAACACAATTTATTTAGCGGGGATATCAATTCAACAAATTCGGCTTTTTTGTTGATGTATATATGTTGCCCATTGTATGGCAAGTCTTATTCTTATTATATCGAGTTAAGTTATAGTTTGCTTGCAAGAAAAGTTTGAGTTTTTAGTGCAATGTTTCAGACTATTAAATGACCATTACCTTATAATTAAAATAATTTATATACAATTTGAATATTGCAAATAAGTCATTTTTGTTTATTCCGTTAAATAATACTTTGATCAGCTTATGTTCAGCCACTAAAGTCTTGATTTAGCTATGGCCACTTCAAAGATACCTTCTTATTTTGTATTTGTCAAAATATGTCATACACACTACATTTGTACGTGAAAACTAGGAATATGGCCTATATAAACGTAAACTTAAACGATTTAGTATAAAATCAATAAGATCAAGCAACTCATGAAAAAAGTAATCAGGGACACTTGCACAATGGCCGCCAAGTTGCGGTCACAGGTGAGCGGCTCGTCAGTGAAGAAGTATTGGGCGTTGTTGACAATACCGTCGTAGTATTCCTTCCCGCATTTTAGGACCAATGCGTCAGAGAGACAGGCCAGGCGCTGATCAACGGCACTGGTAAACATACGAGGCATTCAAATGAATATATTTCGATTACGTTACACCATATTGCATCATGATTTTTAAACATCAGTAAACATGTATGGTTGGACAAAATTGCATTAATGATCAACCATTCTTGCTATTAAACCGTCTTTATTTAATAACAAAGACAATTTCAAACGTATCTATCTAATTGTGTGTATTTACATATTTATAAATTAAATTTGTTTTATAGTTGTTGTGTTTCTTATCATCTGTTCAGAACATCGGTAAAACACCCAAGGTAAACTGTCTGTGGAATCCAATAAGTGTAATTTAAACAAAAACAAAATTTAAATTCACATTACAAATATCTCAAGTACTTACACGCAAGACATCTTCTCCGAAAAGGTTGTAAATTGTTTATTCATAATTTTAATGCAGTCTACGTAACTCTGTTCTTGAAGTTACAATATCTCAAGTACTTACACGCAAGACATCTTCTCCGAAGAGGTTGTAAATTGTTTATTCACCACTTTAATGCAGTCTACGTAACTCTGTTCTTGAAGTTTGTCATGTACGCATCGAGATGTGCCGAAATCTAAATGCGAAACACCATATAGTTAATGAGATTTAGGAGACCTTTTGGGCATTATATAAGCAGTTCTGACGATTAAAAGAATTATGCATGATGCACAGATATTTTTTTTGATTTCTGTCAAAAGAGCGAACCCGATATCTTTCACGATTGAGCGACCCGATGAACTTGTAACGTATCCCTTAGTATGTTTCTAAGGTAGTATCATATTTAACTAGTGCAACAACCAAAATAAATAATACGTCACTACATGTATGTTGTATATCAATTCATTGCTTATACTGTTTTCAGATATTTGACAGTCATACCGTTGGGCAACTGTGGACAGCGTTCCTTTGTAAGCATCCGTAGGGTCTCGAAAGACGGGAAATGCGGCTGCATTTTCTCCTGAGCTAAAGCAGAAATATTGCGAACTTGTTCCGCAACCGATGGGCATTCAGTCTCAACGTCAGGTGTAACGCAAGCGAACATCTCCGAAAAAAACACTGAAATAAGAAAGGGATATAACAACGCTGAACTTATAAGGATTATTTTGTTTTAAAAATGACATACAATTTTGTCATAAAAATTCAAAAATCAAAATGAGTATAACTCAAATTTGAGCAGCAAAAAATCATCAAGAAATAATACAGATATCGCTGCCTTGTAGCGGCAAAGGCAAATCGTATCTTTGGTACTTTAAACGAGCTTAAAATGGCATCTATACCTTACTTGCAAGCCAGTTTTGTCCAAAATAAAAAAAGTGTGCTAACAATTGAATCACATATCACCAAGATACAAATTTAATTGAAAATAAACCTGATATTTTGCAATTGAATTGTATTTAACTAATAAAAAGTCGGGTGCAATCGGGAGTTACAGAACTGTTACTTTCTATGACAAGATACAATGAAACAAAAAAGTGTCCACTATATTGCGTCTTTAACAAACACGCTTAAGAAATATAGCAGCATATATTTAAATAGTCGGTTAATTAGAATGCACCTCGTTATGTCCCTTGTATATAGCCACATTTACACAACTGTTTTGCATATATTTTCGGAATACTAATTAATTGTTATTGTGTTTGATGTTTGATAACTATTTTAAATTAACTATATTGTTTCAGTCAACAAACCGAACATAATTGTATGCATCACAAAATAATTAATTTCCTACCCACAAATTGGTTGCATCAATTTCTGGACATATATGAATAGTGTTTCCGGCTCCTCCGGTTCTTCGAGCCGATCTGGAAAATCTCTGTTAGAACCACTTTCAGTGAGGCAATTTGCAGCGACCCTGGCATTTCGTATCTGAATAAATAATCAACTGTTTTCAAAAATAAATGCAAATGTATGCACACGCAGAGGAAGGCGCTGTTTCTACATCTCGAGTTTTTCTTTGATCTGAAATATCACAAGGTGACGCTTTCTACTTATACTTACAAGAACGACTTTAAATAAGATTTGTTTAGTTATCAATATTGTGTTAGTAAAATTAATTGTATGGATTGAAACTCTCTTTATAAAATTATAATTGGCATGATATGTTGTAAATATTTGTTGCAAACTGTTTCTTATAAATTTGGTTCGATAAGCCTTTTATTCTATTAAGCGCCTTGTTTAGAAAATTTGGATTGTGTAATATTATTATTGTAAATGACGTAGTTGTTGTTAATTGCCTTCGAAAATACCATTTCAGGGTTTCAAGAAGATCCTGCTTATAATATTTCTGATATTTTAACAATACATTATATCATATTTGTTAAGGAAGGCGAAATTAATATAATAAGAGGAAACAATGAAATGTATCTTAGGATTGCTTGGAAATTAATAGTCAATCAAATGGTTTGCATGCATAGTGGTTATGTTTCATTATTCATATGTGTATTGCTTATGAATTAGTGTCATGAATAAATAATAGTTATATAAAGTTATTTTTTAATTAGTGACTAACGTGTTGTTAACACATAATTGTTGCATTAATAAGTATCTTTATCTATTCACATACTTGGTGAT